>NW_010411014.1:29522-37838 GCF_000710305.1 Buceros rhinoceros silvestris | reverse complement strand
AAAGTTATGTTTATATTTATATAATATTGTATTTATAAATTATAAGAAGTTACTCAGCATTGTATTCCCTCCAAGTACAGAGGTGGAGGGACAGTGAAATGCCATGTTTAGAGACAGTCATTTTTTACCAGCTTTAAGTGTCATTTATCATAGCATAACATAATTTAACCATGTTTACACGCTCTGAACACATAGCACAACTGCAAATATCCTGCAAACATTACAAATCCAACCCATCACAAGAAGTAGTTGTTCATGTTTGCTGCCATTGTTATAATGGTTTTAACTGTTGTTTTGCTGAGTTATGGAAGAAGTTCTCCTTTTGTTTGTCTCCTGTTTTGTCATAACAGAAAATTAGCAGCATTGGCTTCAGCTGATTTTCATGCACGTATTTCCTGCCACCTTTCCCTCTTAAGTCCCAGGGTGCCCTTGTGATGATACAGATTCACATTCAGGACCCATGCTGATTTACTGACATGAGCCGGGACTAACTGTTGACAGTAAGCTTGCCCAGCTGACTTGGTTCATCCATATATAATCGGCTTTGTTCATTAATATGCCATAATGAGAATTCACGCATATCCTCAAGCAGTTAAGAACATTAAGTGCAAGGTAAAGAAGTTTTACTGGGGCAACTTTTGCAATGATTATTTAAACAAAGCCATTCTAAATTTTTTTTCTCACAAGCCTTGAGTTTTCTGGGTTCAAAACAGCTTCTTAAGACAGGATATCCCAGTCTAAAAAAGTGCATTCAGTAAACAACCTGAGAAGCCTCAGGGCTTGCTGGCATTTAAACCTACACAAGGATGTTAATTATGATCCCACCTGCATGTAGACCATGCCACCATCTGAGATGCGGTAGGAGGGAACAAACAACATAGCTGGAAATGTGGTAGGGAAATGAGTGTGAATGCAACAAATAAATGCAGTGACCAGAATGAGTGGCAGGCCTCCCAAAAGCAGTGTTCTTCCAAAACTGCAGAGCAAAGGTGCTCAAACACTGTGCTGCTGGAAGTGTAGTAAAGCTTCATAGGAGAAAAGGAGAGGGGAAGCTATCTACTTCAAGAGTTAAAACAAATAGGAAAGGGGGCAGGGAAAGAATGCAAAGACTCAAGTATGAAGAAAAGACTCAAAGTATGAAAAGATACAAGAAAGTTCTTGATTCATATCTCTATATAAATGGAGTATTTCCTCTGGAGAGTAAAACAAAGAGGAAAATGTTTGGTACTTACTAAGGTCATTCCAACATGAGAGTGTTCAGAGATGAGAATTGAAAGAATCCTCTCCTTCCAGATGCACCCATCGTCTGTTCTGATTTCCCTGAAGCTGTTGAAGAACTTCCTCGAAGAAGCTGAAGGTTGCCTTCTCCAACCATTTGCCTTTGGTAAAAGGGGGAGCAAATACTGACTCTGATCATGACTCCCTCAAAAAGAAGCATGCAGCTCTCCCATTGCTCCAGATGGCTGAGGCATGCCAAATAAAGGGCCCCAGGCTCATCATCTGAGGCTGTGCTTCAAATGGCATCACTCAGTAACTGGCAAGTCATCTAGCTGAAAGCCTGGGAGTTAACTCTTGTGGGAACTGAATGGAAGTATACGGAAAGTTGTCCTAAGTTGCTACAATACCAAGTGACATAGTTTAAACAAACAAATGTGAAGTGAGTAGAAAATCTATTTGAGGATTATAAGATTTGAAGGAAAAATCTCGATTTAGAACTGTGACACCACATGCCATCTAAAATAATACAAGTTGATTCGTTGTCTTACATTTTTTGATGTGAGAAAACAAGAAAGTGAGGACAAAGGGAGAATGAAAGAAAAGAAAGAACACAGAAAGTAAAGAAAGACAGAAAGAAGGGAAGGAAGGAACGAAGGAAGGAAAAAACCAATTCACAGAACAAAGAAAACAGAAAGAAATAAGCCACAGGGCAAAGAAAATAGCCACATTGTTGTGTCAGTCTCATACATCCATTCCTCTTGGTAAAAACTGTATTGTGAGATTATACTACCAAAAAAACCCCAGCAATGCAAACCAAAAATCTTTTCTTGAGATTCAAACAGTCTCCCCTGAAAAGTTCAAAGAGCCCTAGGAGCAGATAAACTCTTTGAAAAATCCCCTGAGGATGTCTCCTGCTTTTGCCCCAAGTATTAGGTTGTTTTTATATCCAGATATTAGCAGAGCAAACATTCTTAGCCAAAAAAGGAGAGAGTTTACTTCGTCTTCTCCTTTAGATGTTTCACTAAAACTACCAAATCCCCAAATGGGAAAAAATACTAACTAATGTGAGAAATAAATGACCCCAAAGGGAGGGTCAGAATAAAGTTAAAAAAGAACCAGAGTGAAATAAAACAAATGCTAATTGCTTTTTGTGGGCTTAAGTTATAATCTACCTTATGTTCAACGGGTACGGGACCGAAAAGCTGCCTCTGAAAAAGAAAAAACCTGTTCCTTTCCCATAGAATGACAAGTGCATATGAGTAATGAGAAGGGTCATTGTAGGAATACATTAACATTTCAAGATCGACCAGGTACCTGGGTTCATAGCTGACTCTGCCCGCTGCACAAACACAGTCCAAAATCAGGGATACCCTGGCCTCCATGTCTCCATGGGTGGGTGGTTTAGCACCTCCTTCATGACCAGTCCCTGAGGCACCATCAGTCCTTGTCTACGTGGCTAGGGCAGCGGACTGAAACCTGGTGTCAAGGGCAATAGTTTACAAACACAGCTTATCCTTGATGACATCGGGAGTAACAGGAAGGTTGGACAGCACAGGGTGACCCATGGCTGCTGATTGTTGGAGTGTTTTTATTCAGATGCTGCCAAGAGACGGAGTGACCATTTCTGAATCAGTTTATCTATTCAGGTACTGAACAAGGAAGCTACAATAACAAAGCCTGGAACCCCATCAGATCTTGTGACTAGGAATCAGTATCGACAATAAAGACATGATGGACAATTTGGATATTCTGTTAACTTCAATCTAAACTGAGCATACAGCAAAATGCGACATGAATGATAATTTGTCCTAAAACTTTTCTCTCAGACACTAACCTGGTGGGACAAAGCAGCTTTGCAATGGATGTGAAACTACTAACACTTTCAAACATCCTGTACATACAAAGCTGGCAGTGTTACTTTTTATCTTTTTACTTTGAGCCTTTGAATAATTTCATATTTTTATGTCCCCAATTCCTGGAAACAGAAGGCAACCTGAAAAGAACTCACATTTCATTCATTAAACACACCTCAACGACCTAGGATTTATAAACCAAATCAGAGCGGTTTATGTGGTTGATACAGGTGCCAGTACATAAAAAAGCCTCTGTGTACCTGAGAGTCAGATCTCCTAATGATATACGAGCCACACAAACACCCCCAGGGGATGAGCTTTGGCAGCGCTTTCCGGCGGTACAGTTTTTCCTCATGGTCATTCGGTTATTACCACTTCCCAGCTGAAATTCATTCCATAATTATTCAGCTCAAACAAAGGTTAGGAGGTGGGCATAGGTTTCAGAGAAGCATTGTCTGAAGAGCTGGCCTCAACTAACAGAGGGACAAGTGGCACACTGGAGAACAGAGGGGTGGTAAGATGACCAAAGCCCAAACAGGGGGCTCTTGGGTGCCATGGAGAGTAAACAGAGGGCTCTGGGATACTCTGGGGACAAATGCATGAGTCATAAGTGTCTTAAGATCCAGTAAGGCTCACAGATACTGGAAGAGCAGAATGACTTATGGTTACTCCTAATAGGTAATTATGAGAATATCATTTAAGTAGGATTTAGGCTTAGGGTAAACCTTACGGTTAAGGTTACCCTAACCCAAAACCTGCCATAGAACTTGCTAGACATCTTTTATCCTACTCGTGCCAGCCAAGATCTTAGCGTATGCCTAGTTCCCTAAAGCGTAGTAACTGGTGGGTTGTGTTTTATAGGCAATAGGCCTGAGAGCTGGATTTATTGTTGGCTTCTGCAAAGCAAGGCGAAAGTACAGTTCACCAGCTAGTTTTGAGGACAAAAGGGGTCGTCTGTTCATAGTTGAAAGTAAGATTGTGGAAGGAGTTAAGATTCAAGAAAACAGAAGATAAAGACTAAGAAGACAAAGTCCAGAATTGGGGTTAGGATGAAGGCTCCTTGGTGTCTGCTCAGTTGTTATATGGCCAGTTGCAAAATCCTGTTAATGGCATCACAGGATTGTGTTTTTATGAAAATGGTATGGAATGGCAGGCTCCCAAAGCAGGAATTACTGCTTAATCCTGAAATCCTACTGAGAGATTATGATAAATTTGGTAGAAATGAATTAATCATATTTTTTTTCTAGGTGGTTAAGACCTGCCAAATGTTGTTCATGGAAGTGTATTTAGGGATGGTGGCAAAGGGCCTGAAAACTAGGTGTGCTCTGAGAATCTGTGAAGAACTTACTTGAGGTAAGAATACAGTGACTAGTGAGAGATGGTTACTCTTGGGACAATACAGACCCTAAAATAGTTTGGCAAAGTTATATTCATATTAATTTTCTATTCTTTGTAAGAGATGTTTTTGGATGATTCATGCATTTTAGGTTCTGCTCTGAAATGGCTGGTGAAAAGGGGGTAGTTAACAGCAGACAGAAAGCTAGGGGTACCTGGGCCCAAAAATGGTGAACAGGGCTCTAGAAATCTTTGGCATGTTGTCCAGACTGGTGGCAGGTTAGAGGAATTTTTTACATGTAACTTCATGGAATGTGTGTTGTCTGAGCATGGGAGGGTTTGGAGATGTTCCTGCTCCTGACTTGAGCTGCACCTTCTTTTTTCCCACCTGCACAGCTCTGGGTGGTCTGCCAGGACTCGACGCTCAGGGGCGATGCCACGAGGCAGCAGGAGGAGCAGGGCTCTAGCTCCACAGAGCCAGGGTGAGGTGTGTGCTGCCCGGGCACATTTCTCCTGGGGAAAGGAGGACGACTCCAGGCTGGCTCCACTTGTGCAACCCCACAACCAGGGGGAAAATCAGCCAGTTTGAGTATGGAAGCTGTACAGACACGTCCATACGATACCAAGTGGCCACGTTTACCTACCTGGGTGCAGCACACATGGTGTTCTAGATCTGAGCTCATACCTCTGTGTCCTGTCAGAGCGCTGGCGAGGAAGCAGCTGGAGGGCAATTGCAGGGAGTTTCCCAAATCAGAGAGGTGTGGGGAACAGAGGGAGAGTACCAGGAAGCGAGGAGCTTTTAGTGATGCTGTGAGCTTCACACCTTTCTGCACACTGATCAGCTCTTGGTTACACTTCAGCTATCTGAGTCTTTGGTCATTAGCTGTCAGTCCCCTGCAAAGCCACACTTACTTTTTTTTACATATCTTCTTTTTATGAGAAATCACCATGAGTCCTTCACAAAACCTTGCTTATTCAGACAGCTTCTATCTTCAGCCACAGAGAATGTGGGGTCTCCTCTGTCCTTCAATTTCAGAGGCTCTTCAACTGTCTGTAGACCTACCCTTTAGTTCTAACGTGCATAAGAGGTGGCAGCTCTTACCTTGGGGACAGTGGGGGCTGTACCCAGTGGAAATTTACCCTTGCTAAAGTAATTCTAGGTCTTATTTTCCTCTTGGGCCAGTTACCAATGGCACAAACACTAGCACCAAGCCCCGTACTGTCACATATGGAAGAAGAAACACACTGCACCTGCCTGCTGGCAGCCTCACCAGCTACCAGGCATTAGGGCCACCACTGCTATGTAGTGTAAAACAATACAGGAAGCAGTATTTTTATTCTACATTTTCATTTTATATATGTAAGACAATACTGGAAACCATTGGGGAGAGAGGATAAGAATGGAAGTAATAACTTGGCATATATGATTAACTAGTATAGGCAGTTCAGACCATTTTAGCTTTTAGTTGTGCAAAGCAGAAGTTACAGGATTAGAAAATACAAGACTCATGACAGACATGAGTCAGAGCTTTCCATGATAAAGAGTCATAAGAAAAAGTTTGAGTGCTGAGTCGTCAGTAAACTTAACTTTTGCTTTGTTTAAGTTGAGATAAGATGATGTGGTTATATCCAGTTACCTCATATAGACTAAGACATTTTGTATTACTGATAAAGATAATGAAAGAAGAGTCTGGTGCCATGGTGTTTTGTCCTTCAACCTGTGTTGTTTCTGGAGGTTCCAATCAACAGATGTCCAAATCCTTCTCGAAACAGACTAAGTTATATGAAGTGTGTGCCCTAGTAAGAAAGACTGCTCTGAAATAGCTTTTACTCCTGATAGTATGTCCTGGTTTGAGCTAAAACTAATCTGCCTGTCTTTCTTTTACCTCTCTTTTTATTTTTATTCTCTATAACATATTCATCATTTACATGCTTTTCTGACCTATCACAGAAGTTAGTCATTATTCCTTATTTGCTTTCTGCACTGCAGAAATAAATGGGTGGTTAAGAAAAACCCTTGATGCTTGTTACTGTGAAAGCTTAGCCTCTTTGATTGGGTTCACTGAAGACTCATGATTTTTCAGCTGAAGTTTTGTGGCCCACCTATCTCCCTGCACTAACATAAGAGAAGTAGTTACAGTGCTGAAGATTCCTTGTACTGAAAAATTATTTTAGAGGATGTTAACTGCTGTATGCAGACACCAATACTTCAGAAAAATCAAGGCAGATGACATGGGAATTGTTGACAGCCTTTTTGGAACACTTCTGACACAGCCACAATAGGTCTGTGACTCCTTAGGGCAACACCTTTACAAGTCATCTGATGGCATGCTGGTAAATGTAACTGCTGTGTATGGATGTAATTAGATAATAAGTAGTAAATAACAAGAGCTTTGTATTGGCATGACTGGAAGAGCTGTCTGTTGCTGTACAATGCTGGCATTTAATAAAGGAATTTCCATCTGAAAGTGGTCTAAAAGTCCATGGATTAATTCTGTATTTTAAATCTCATTGTAGATATCACATTGTGGTTCTGCAGGGAATTGAACCTCCCACAATGTACCATGGAACAGGACTTTGTAATACAATCCTCTTCTCTCTTCTGTATGATTGGGAGCCTGATTGACAGAGATGAACTAGAGCACAGTGCATCAAAACTTCATTTCAGAAGGGAAATACTTCTTTCTACTTTAGGATTTTTCCAAAATGTTGAATTTTTTAAATGAAGGATCTCATTTTCATTTGAGTAAAATTTTTCTATTATTTTTAAACCGCTTCTAATGCTAGTCTCTTTTCAAAGACAAAATACAGACTCAGAGATAATTTGTATTTTTCAAGGTGATCCAGCTTGAATACAAGTCCAAAACAAGCTCGTGCAGTCAGTTTACTGCATAAAGCAGGAAGGTCACTGAATGAAAACACTGAACAGTGCTTGTCTCTTCTATCAAGTGTATATACCTGGAGTGCATCTAGAATCCTAAAATATCAAAATAAGCCGTTATATTTTCTGAAAAAGGATGTTTTTAAAGCATTAGTGAAGAGTACAAAACAATGATTCTGAGGGTAGAAATCTTGAGGTCTGTGTTTCCTCATCCTCATCAAAATGCCTCCTCTGCAAAATGGGAGCAACTAAGGAGCACTGGGAGGATAACTTCAATCTGTGAGATGCTTAGCTAGCATAGTAATATAAATATTAAAAATTGAAGGAATTCACCTACTACTTCACCTTCACTAACACGATAAGAAATGAGTTTGGTTCTAATACAGTAAAAACAAGTGGTCTTGGCTTTTTTTATTTTTCCACTTTTTCCAACTTTCTCTTTTATACCTGTGACAGAAATGGGACAAGCTGGGCAGCTATGGTAAGCCATCACGAAGCCGTGGAAATCGGTGTCAGTAAACCAGGTAACAATTCAGCCCCTGAACTTGAATAAGGGCTGCTCTTGAGGACCCCAGGTTCAGGATTTCTAGCTCCACAGGGATGTGGTGGTACATTTTGCCAAAGCTTCAGCATGATATTGCTGTGTTAGCAGTTTGATTCCAGAAACAATATTGACTTGTCCTCTTCTATTCATAGGTTGGTTTGGTAGCAGCATATGCTCTGCAGAGTTAATACAAATTAAGTTAGGCAGTGAACAATGACCAATGGAATTGCAGCTGGGGATAAAGAAACTGAAGTTCTGCATTTTTTGGGAATTCCAGTTCTTCCTGCATCAAATCATCAGGTTCCTTCTTCCTCTGACGTGGAGAGGTTAAAGACACCATTCTTCTCATTCTCTCTCTCCTTAACAGGGACTTCCAGCAACTAAAATGTGTTCAGACTCTCTTGAAGTCTCAGTCTTTTGCTAATAAAAAATATTTTCCTCAGAATTTAGCTGCTCTGGGGACTATTGCTGCCTCTGTTTCCTGC
>NW_010411014.1:25119-29425 GCF_000710305.1 Buceros rhinoceros silvestris | reverse complement strand
TTTCCTAGGACTATGTTTTCTCTTCCTTGTCGTGCTTTCCCTTTATCTTTTGATGTTAAGGACACACGACTTTTCTTGCCGTATGAGCAACACAGCAGCATTCCTGTGTGGCTCTTGGCAATGCAATACATGCTGCTGGCTGCAGTGGAGCCAGCCACGGGGCATGTCTCTGCTGGGCAGTCGTGTCTGTTTGTGCACCCACAGCAGGTGGAGTGGGGCTGAGCTGGCTGCGCGAAGGAGGGCCGGGGTAGCACAGAAATGTTCAGGTTACCACCAGCCTGAGCCAACACGGTCCCAGTAAAAACCACAGGATATAGCTATGGCAAGGGAACACTTAACTGCCCTTTAACTGCTCAGAAAGTTAAAAAATCAGAAGGTTGGCAGCTCTGTATCATCTTGCCCTGTTTTTTTGCTTCACTGTCCTATATTTTTTTTCTCCCACTTCCTGGCCTAATCTTTTAATACCTTGTTATGGTTTACATGCACCCATGTTCCCACTGATAGGAATATACATCCTCATTTAAGAGCAGAGTTTACATGCATGACTCAAGGTACACTTAATACCCGTAACAGATTGAGTTTTCTCCACCTATGTTGTCATGCGGACTGTTCTGCTGTGATACAACGAAATCAGACTCTGATCTGAGATACATTCTCAGCAAAGCTATTTCTTAGTACTCCTCCAAATACGGATTGATGGAAGAAGGTGACGAGGTGTCAGTCACAGAGCTAGACAGCGCCTCCCCGTCAGGCTGAATGTACTGATACTCCAGATCACTCGGTAGCATATAATATGCATAATATTTATACACATACACATATCTTGCCACAATTAAACTTACTACTCTCCCAGGTGAAGAAAGGCTTAGTTTCTGGTAGGTTTGTGGGGACAGGAGTGGGGAAAGGAAGAATTAGTAAGAGCCTGGAATGTAGCTGACGGTGTAGAAAACATATTACTCAGAATTTAAAGAACAGGTAAAGAGATTAGTGAGATAACTAGATGGACTGTATATCTTTCTTTCACAGCAGAGTTTTGGAGACACTGTGATGGATGAAGACCAAAACCAGAACTGTCTTTTGACACTGTATAGAGATCAGCTGCCATCCTTTAGAGCTGCTAGGTACCTCCAGGGATACAGTACCGAAACAGGCACTGGAGGGGTAACAGGCTGCCCCCTCCTTTTCAAATAAATTTTTTACTGGAATTAATAGGGGAGGAACAGAACTGAAAAAGCACAGGAGAGCAAGGAAATGGTCTCAAAGGAGTCAGCTGCCAGCAGTCACCACCATTTTGGGTCACCAGCACCCTGTAGACCCTGCAGAAAATGCACAGACACCCACCAGCAGCGCAAAGCCACCATGACATTTTTGGTATGCACTGCCTTCCCTTCCTGCTACCATCACGGCTTGCCTTAGTGCCAGGAACCAAGCAGATGAGTGAATTTCTGAATCTGGTACTAAACGGTCTATCAGGAGTCATGCTCCAGCGCCGTAACGATGAAAGAGATCATGGATTCACTGTCTCCTGCCTCCATATGCTCTCGATGATTTGCCTGTGATGGATTTCTCCAGGACAGCCGTGGAGACAGTGACCAGTTACCCTGAGAGCCACATGCAGCACCCTGTCAGGACAATGAGACAATGGGTTTCTTACCTCACATGGCAGATGAGTCACTGGAGCCCATATTTCTTGGATTATGACTTGGATTGATGACTGAGCTGTGACAGAGGAGGCAACATGGGAGGATACTGGCCAGGACCTGTAAACACAAATTTTTTTGTTCCTATCACCTGTGATAGTCTCCATGTACATCTACAAATCCTGTTTTGGCAGAGTTAAACTACAGAATTTGTGAGCCAAACAACAGGGAATGAGCCCCAGGCTATAGGACGCTTCCCGATCCCAGCTAACTAGTTATACAGGGATTTCTTGC
Organism: Buceros rhinoceros silvestris; assembly: GCF_000710305.1. NCBI lineage: Eukaryota > Metazoa > Chordata > Aves > Bucerotiformes > Bucerotidae > Buceros > Buceros rhinoceros. The sequence continues at coordinate 27,491 of NW_010411014.1, read as the reverse complement.
ATCTTCTCAGCTACTTAAGCAAGCTGGTATGTGTACCCGAGGATGGGATCAGGGTGGAGCCTCTGAATACAAAGTATGGTACACAAACCAGTAGCTCTTCTGCAAGGCAAGCTCACTTCAGCATGGCTTGAGCACATGGCTTAAACCACATCACCTAAATTCCAGCCTGTGTTCAGGCACTTTATTCAATCAAGGCTTGGAGCCTTCAGTCTTCACATTTTCATCAGCTGGAAAGAAACAGCTGAGGGTGTGGCACCATCTGTCCCATAACTGCAAATGCAAATCTTTCTCATGATGATCACTAAACCGTAGGTGCGGGTTTCCTGAAGGCATGTCGTGCCAGGCAAAACAAGGCCAGGCTTTTCAAGCATTCCTCCTCCTGGCAGTGATGAAACAGACTTCCCTGGTGGAAACATGTGATTGAGTAAGCCTAATTATACCTTCTGGCTTCCAAGAACAGGCCTCTTTGTTAATGAAACAAGAAATACATTCTCTGCCCTAATTCACAGCTGAGAGCTGTAGCCAACTGTAGTAACTGGCACAATCTCCCAGAGTGGCAATACCTATATTTTCATTTGTTCCTCTCATGTCTCAAATACACCCCTGTATCACAAGCACATCAGCCCCTTGTACCGCTCTTGGACATGGCTGTGGTAGCACCACGAGGAGAATTAAGTGTTTGTGCTTTGAAAAGCCTTTCTTTCAATACAAAACATTCCATAAGAGTCAAAATCCTTCTGGAATAGGCTCAGGTGGCCCCTTCCTTCTAGGGTCATTTCTTTCTCACGTGCTAAAGTCAAGCTGTTTCTCTCAGATGAGGTTTTGGAAACATTTCAAGGGAAAGTAGAGGAAGCATTTCCCTTTTGGGCCTCTAGCCTGGTCCCTTCTGCTCTTGGATAACTTCACAGTCTGATGTGTAGAAGCCGTGATGCCCTCCTGGGGCTCGGCAGTGGCCTGGATTGCCAAATTGTCTGTTCGACAGCTGATTTGAAAAGAAACAGGCTTAAAATAGTATATCTGCCATTGCATTGGCTTCAAACTTTCAGCCCTGTGTTGAATTGGATCAAGCAAAAGGAGTAGAACAAGCGACATTAATATTACTGTTGTGCCTCCTTTGTCCTACACTTTACTCCAATGTCCACAGCCTTTTTTATTTCGTCTCTTCTTCATTTATGCCTGCTTATTGACTTTATTTTCTCCTTTGCCCTTTCCCTCATTACCTATGCACTCTGTAGCTCTCCCTTGCGATGTTAACTTCCTTCTTTAGACCACTTGAAGTGGTCAATAATACCAATAATATAATAATATGAATAACACAATTAAAATGTTTCTATAAATACATCAGCAACAAAGGAAAGGCTAAGAAGAATCTCCAAACTTTACTGAATGAGGAGGAAAACATAGTGGCCCAGGATGAGGAAAAGGCTGAGGTACTTAATACCTTCTTTGCCTCAGTCTTTAACAGCAAGACCAGTTGTTCTCCGGGTATCCAGCCCCCTGAGCTGGAAGACAGGAAGTGGAATGAAGCCCCTATAATCCATGACACTTCAGATGTTACTTTACATAGACTGAAGCCCAAACGCCAGTGTGGTGCGATGTGTCACACATCCAGCATAACAAGAGGTGCCTTACAGGGACTCCTTGAGATGCTTTCAACTTCAGGTGTCCTTGGGTGGATTGGGGCTGACAGCACTCGAATCATCAGTTGTTCTCTGAGAGTCATGCTCCTTGAACCAGAAGACAAAGACAGGAAGTGTAATGAAGCCCCCCCATAATCCAAGAGGAAATGGTCACTGACTTATTGAACCACTTAGACATGCACAAGTCTATGGACCCAGATGGGATCTGAGGACAATGAGGCACCTGGTGGAAATGCTCACCAAGCCGCTTTCCATCATTTACCAGAAGGCCTGGCTAACTGGGGAAGTCCTGGTGGACTGGAGGTTAGCAAATGTGAAACCCATCTACAGGGAGGGCCAGAAGGAGGATCCAGGGAACTACAGGCCTGTCATCTGACCTCAGTGCTGGGGAAGGTTATGGAGCAGATCATCTTGATCTTGATCAGCCATCACGCAGCATGTACAGGACAATAAGGTGATCAGGCCCAAGCAGCATGATTTTATGAAGGGCAGGCTCTGCCTGATTAACCTAATTTCCCTCTATGACCTGCTGAGTGGATGAGGGAAAGGCTGTGGATTTTGTTTACCTAGACTTTAGTAAAGTTTTTGACACTGTTTCCCACAGAATTCTCCCGAAGAAACTGGCTGCTCATGTCTTGGGTGGGCGTACTCTTCACTGGATCAAAAACCGGCTGGATGGCCGGGCCCAGAGAGTGCTGGTGAATGAAGTTAAATTCAGTTGGTGGCCGGTTA
>NW_010411014.1:10757-25051 GCF_000710305.1 Buceros rhinoceros silvestris | reverse complement strand
GGTGTGGCGGACTCTTCACTGGATCAAAAACCGGCTGGATGGCCGGGCCCAGAGAGTGCTGGTGAATGAAGTTAAATTCAGTTGGTGGCCGGTCACCAGCGGTGTTCCCCAGGGCTCAGTACTGGGGCCAGTTCTCTTTAACATCTTTATCAATGATCTGGATGAGGAAATCAGGCGCACTCTCAGTAAGTTTGCAGGTGACACCAAACTGGGTGGGAGTGTTGATCTGCTTGAGGATAGAGAAGCTCTACAGGGGGATCTGGACAGGCTGGATCAATGGGCCAAGGACAATTGCATAAGGTTCAACAAGACCAAGTGCCGGATCCTGCACTTGGGTCACAACAACTCCCTGCAACACTACAGGATTGGGGAAGAGTGCTGGAAAGCTGCACAGCAGAAAAGGACCTGAGGATATTGGTCAACAGCCAACTGAACATGAGCCAGCAGTGTGCCCGGATGGCCAAGAAGGCCAATGGCATCCTGGCTCATATCAGAAATAGGGAAGTGATTGTCCCCCTGATGCTTGTTCTTAGTCCTGGTGAAGCCACACCTTTAATAATGATTCCAGTTTTGGGCCCTGCACTAGAAGAAGGACACTGGGGTGCTGGAGTGTGTCTAGAGAAGGGCAACAAAGCTGGTGAAAGATCGAGAGCACAAGTCCTATGAGGAGCAGTTGAGGGAACTGGGGTTGTTTCACCTGGAGAAAAGGAGGCTGAGGGGAGACATCAACACTCTCCCTAACTACCTGAAAGGAGGTTTGTAGCAAAGTGGGAGGGGTCAGTTCTCCCAAGTAGCAGGAAATAGGACAAGAGGAAATGGCTTCAAGTTGTGCCAGGCGAGGTTTAGGTTGGATATTAGGAAAAATTTCTTAACTGAAAGGGGTTGTTAAGCACTGGAACAGCCTGCCCAGGGCAGTGGTTGAGCCACCACCCCTGGAGGTATTTAAGAGATGTGTAGATGTGGTGCCTAGGGACATGGTTTATTGGTGGTCTTGGCAGTGTTAAGTTAATGGCTGGACTCGATATTAAAGGTCTTTTCCAACTGAAACAATTCTGTGATTCTATAATTGCCAGTCAAGGTCTGAGATATTGGGATAATGAAAAGGAAGGAATAGTGAAAAGGTAAAAAACTAAGGAAAAAAAGCCGTGTGACTTTTTCTTTTACTTCACAGTAGACAGAGTCCTCAAAGCATGAGTAAAACTACTGTGGAGAGCATACGTATCTCCCTGCAACATCCTATCATTTCATTTCTACCCAGAGGTCTCCACACTCAGTCTAATCATAGTCTGCTTCATGCCCATCTTCTGTCACACCACCAGCAATAAAAACTCTTCTCCCTCTAGACACTCACTCCAAAATCACTTGCTGGCTCCAAAGAGCTGCCTTCACACCCTCTTACAATGTGCTCCTTCTACTTAAGAGATGTAATTTATTTTTGTCCAATTGTTTACATGAAATCTTTATCTGGTACAGGTCTTCCAGGACACAGACAAACACACAAAAAAAGGGAATCACAGAAGTTTGTTCACTTTCCTAATTTAGGCAGAAAAGAAAACCTTCTCTTTCATCTTAACCCTTTAGGTTCAATAAGCACTGAGGAAATGTTACCTTTTTTGAAGGCATTGTGCCAGTTATGACATCAAACCTGGAGCCTGTCCAAGAGCACACAGTGACCTGCCTTTTCTTTGCCTTTCTCTCTTCCTCCCACACGGCTCATCTACAGACTCTGGGACATCATAACCCACTTGGCAAAGAAGTCATAAGCTGGATCAGCTGGTGTTCCCCTTGCCACGAGCACGGTGGCTGCCGCTGAACATGTGCAATTCTTCACAAGCACTATCTGCATTCACATGCACTAACTATTTTCCACAAAAATCAGCGTGCTGGCATTCTTCAAGATAAAAGTAATTCTTTTAAAGCATGTATCCTAAAAATTTTAATTACTGCAGAAGCTCCCCTCAAAACCTCCAGTGAAGCTCACCCCTTGGCTTGAGTGGGAATAGGACCCAGCCTGAAACTTGCTTGAATTTTAACTTATATTTTTGGTCTGAAAAAATGGGGGAAACTGCCTGTGAAGCACATTTTATTCCTGTAGTTAGAAAATTACATGGTTACTTACATCAGACATTATTTAAAAGTGTCAGAGTGCCTTGGGCTGGCTGACAAGATCCTATCACCTCTAGCACGATAGTGCATATGGGTCGGAAAGTGATCTGGTCATCAGAGGACCATGGTTTCTGGACAAACTGGGAAAAGAATGGGCAGAAAATCCTGAATACTTTTAGGAAGGCGTATGATCTGCTTAAATGTGGGATTTCATAGTCTCATTTTTAAAGACCAATGGTAGGGGGTTATTCTTATCTATATACTTTTAAAATGCCCTTGGACATTCCCTGTTCGCTCTCCAAAAGCAGACTGATAAGGCAGTGCTTCCCCTTTGTTGACAGGAGATAACCCAGGACACACTGGCGAAGGTCATAATGCCAGAGCTGAGTATCCAGCTCTTCCTCACAACAGAGGTATTGAGGCTGAATCTCAAGATAAGGAGACATGGTCTTAGAGAATACAAGCCTATGACACAACCAACCTCTCCCCTTTTCTGTTGGATATAGCAAATGATTGAAATCAGTACACCAGAGCTGGTGTACCCCCCAGTGTTGCAACCCCCAGTTAGATCCTTGGAGACAAATTACAATGATGGTCATAACCCTCGGAAAATGTAGGCCCTAGTGCCACAAAGTGTTGAACATTATCAGCTGTTATCTCCATAAATGGGATAAAAGATGCTCGGTACTTTGTACTGGATACTTTTTTTCCAAGCCTATATAACTATGAGCAAACCACACCGGATAGCAAAAGGTGCAAGATCAAATGATACCAGGAGTTATGTATCTATACTTGTGTATATTTATAGAATCATAGAATGCTTCAGGTTGGAAGGGACCTAGTCGAACCACCTCTGCAGAGAGCAGGGACATCTCTAACTAGTTCAGGCTGCCCAGAACTCCATCCAATCTGGCCTTGAGTGTTACCAGGAATGGGGCATGAACCACCTCTCTGGGCAACCTGAAACCATTGTTTCATCACCCTCATTGTAAATAATTTCTTCCTTATATCTAGTCAAAATCTCCCCTCTTTTAGTTTAAAACCATCACCCCTTCTCCTGTTGCAACAGGCCCTGATAAAAACACTGTCCCCATCTTTCTTATGGGCCCCCTTAAATACTGAAAGGCCACAATAAGGTCTCTCCCTGGAACCTTCCCCAGGCTGAACAACCCCAACTCTCTCAGCGTATCCCTGACTGTTGCCATGTTTCTTATAAGCCCTGTTTAATTACTGGAATGCCACAATAAGGTCTCCCTGGAGCCTTCCCCAGGCTGAACAACCCTAACTCTCAGCTTGGCCTAATAGCAGAGGTGATCCATGACTCTGAGCATTTTTGTCTCGCTCCTCTGGATGCTTTCCAACCAGTTCGTGTCCTCCTTGTGCTAAGGACTCCAGAGCTGGACACAGGACTCCAGGTGAGGTCTCACCAGAGAGGAGCAGAGGGAGAGAATCACCTCCCCTTGACCTGGTGGCCACACTCCCTTTGATGCAGCCCAGGATACGGCTGGCTTTCTGGACTGCAAGTGCACATTGTCAGAGCTCATGTCCAGCTTTTCATCCACCAGTACCCCCAAGCCCTTCTCCGCAGGGCTGCTCTCAATCACATCATTCCCCAGATGATGCATAAATTCATTGATTGCATTTATGTATTAACATAATGCATCGAATGCCATTTTAACACAGAGGGGCACAAATCATTTTCATCAATGACTTTGTGTGCTCTAAAAAATTACAAACTTTTCAGTTACATAAACAAGACTTTATCTAGCTGTGGTGATTTTTTCTTTGATGATAGTTGTAATTTTATCAGATTGGTTTCCATTAAAAGTACTTAGTAGCTGATGAAGTGCATTGTAATACAGATAATTTGCTAACATGGTCACATTGGCTAGGACTGTATCACAAGAGAAGAAGCATCTTTCCTTGCTCTGGGCCTCTGGATTCCTAACACTCATCCACAAAAGATGGCAGCGACACACCTTTTTGTCTTTTTTTTCCTATTTCTTTCTTGGCATGCAGTGCTATTTAAAAGAGACTCTCTGCCATGCCACCGGCTCAATACCGTCAGCTTGGATGTTCGCAAAACTTGTGGAATTTTATTTCTAACCTTTGCATAAATCTTCTCCAACAAGCAGCATTCTCTCTGCAAGAAACAATTTTTACCTTTCCCCTTCCCTACCTCTGCTGTAACAGAGAACGGGGAATCACACAGTAAACAGCTGTGATGGAATATGCAGCACAAAATGCGCATTAATTCCAAGGTGTTTGATAAACCCGTTTCTCCTTTGGTGAAGTAATTTGTTTGATAAAAGTAACACTCAGGGATTATTCTGTTCCTAGTATGTTGGACTCATGATAAATTAAGTTGTTTGCAACCTCTCTGAATTATTACACCTCTGAACTTTTAAATGCTTTGATAATAAGATGATGGTATTTTCCTGTCAACTGCAGTAATACCAACTGATGGCAGAACATTCCCCACTTGCTGATAGGGAAAACAGCTCCTGGTTCAAGTGACATCATAACAGGGTCCAATGCGATGTTGTCCCTCATTACTGACCCAGCAAAGCCTGATGAGACTGAAGCCAAGGGCTGAGAAGACAGCAGATTATTTCTCAAGGTCAGTCTTTGTCAGGTGAGTGCTTCCCAACTGCCACTTTGGGAATCAGTGGGAATGGTATGTATCATCCTCTGGTTTCTGTGCTCCAGGAAGAGAGGAGAAAATTTACTGTGTATGTCCTATGGCCATCGCCAATGTGACCTCCATGCCACGCTAATGGACCTGCAATCAAGTGCAGTTTTGGGGGAGCTTCTCAGCCATCAGCTTGGTGCTGGGCATCATTTTCTCTGCTGGGAACAGTGCTAGTCCCTTCACTTTGACAACTGTCAGTGCAGCGTGGTGTCTGAACATCCTGTCCCCCACACAGCACTGGTGCAGTTGGCCTGAGCCCCTCTCATCCCCCACATGTGCTCTTCTTGAGAGCCTGTCCTGCCTGCTTGGTGGGATGCGGGATTTCACCAAATGAAGGACTCACAAGCTTTGTTCTGGGAGCAGCAATGCATTAATTATCTCCAATTCTGTCATTAATTACCTCCAGAAGAGGCCTCCACAGCAGGGCCCCTGAATGAGGCTTGACCTCACCATCGTATTCACGATGTGCCTCATCTTTGCTGTACCTGTCAGACTCACAAGCGCTATGAAACACAGACTTCCCACATCGCTGCAGGCTCCTTTATGCATCTGTTTCATTCAGCATCATCAATAGCAGTGCAACAGCCCTGGTCTTCTTCTGTGCTGGGAGACAGAGGAAGATGAGACTCAGAGAAGCCATTCAGAGAGCACTTCAGAGAGCATGAAAGGATGGCACAGGGAGGGCAAGGGGAGAGCACAAACAGAGCCAGGACAGGTTGGAAAACCAGGAGTTTAGTTACAAGATCCTCTTGAGGGGATGAGCTCTGCTAGAGACAGGTTTTTCAAACTTTTGAAGATTATAAAGACATCAAGTCACTACACTTGATGACTGAGGAAGACACTGCAGTCTTCAGCATAAGCAGATTTGAAGTGGAGGTGAAACAAGTGGTGGGCCAGTGTGACAAAACCAAAACATTTTTCCATTGGCAAAGACAAGCGTGTTTTGAAAAGTTAAAGCGAACTCTCAATTTTTTTTTTCAAAAATTGCTCCTTTTTTTTTTTGGTGAATCCTCCTTTTGTAAGTGAATTTGGGATTTCTTGAAAAAAGTCACTAAATCTTCACAACTTCAATGTGACAGAGCATTTCACGCTTCAAAATTAGAATGCAAGTAGTACAGGGTGGGAAGCTTCCACTCAGGTACTGCAGAGGTGAGGAATAAAGGAAGTAAAAAACATTCAAACCACCCTACTGGGCAGGCACCCTTCTCCTGGCTAGAAAATTAAAATTACACAGGGTTCCTGCCGGAGTCATTCATGGGAAATTTCTTCCCAGCCACCCAACTGAACAAGCCAGCTGAGCAGCCTAAGGGGAGCAGGGAAACCAGCTCCATGCGAGAGGTCAAGGATGGTCAGGCTGCCCAGCACCAGTGCGTGAGCATGGGTCTAGGCTGGCTCTGGTGCCCATGGAGAGCTGGGTGCAGAGTAGGGCACCACGGCTGTATGCAGCCGGCCTGGGACACCTGCCTGTGGATAAGGAAACTGCGAACACAGAGCTAACCACCATCCCCAAGCACCATACCCATGCTAGAAAAAGTGTTGGGGGCAGGAGAAATCCGTACTTAAAATGAAAGCTGTGCTAATTTTTGTACTACAGAGTTGGGGGAGGAGAGTAGCCAGAAAGAAACACTGACCCTTGCTGCAGGTTGCCAGCTCTTCATGTCAGCTGTGCCAGCCCTCTTGCTCATCTCTGGTGGGCTGAGTGGGTTTCACGCTGATGTAGCAGATTAGAGGGTGAATGCGCAAAACTCTAAGAGAAGTAACCTTCAGCGAGATGGAAGGGATATGCAGGTGAGGTGCCAAAATCTCCAGCCTTGGGCTGGAGCCCAGTTTCACTCTGCAAATCAGCAGTAGCAAAATCCTTCACATCACTTCCGGCTTCCAGTCACCTATTCCTGCCCGTTCTCTCCAAATCCAACTTCTCCTCCCAGCCCCTCCCTCCTGATGCACAGAGGCAAAGCCTGTCTCTCTCCTATGACTGCTGACCCTGAGAGCTGGTGGGGCCAACAACCGCGAGGAAAGGGCAGGACCAGGGTCCTCTTGTACTCCTGCCTTGCCAGCAGTGAGGCTGCTGATCCTGGCACATGTGCCAGGAGTTCATGACCACTGTTCTAGCACAAATACTAATAAAATAGCCGACAGGCAAGCACATCCTCCTTGGGAACTGCCTGCAGCAAGGGGACAAAGCAGTGCTTTGTGCAGCAGCAGCTCTGCCTCCTGCTTGATGTGACCCACATTGTCGGTGGCCAGCAGCCACCAGCAGGCATGATACGTTCCTCCAGGTGCCTTCTCCAGCAGTAACACCACTGGAAGTACACAGTACTCAGTAGCGAGCAGATCTGGAATTGGAGGTGTCAGCCAGACTGAACAAGCTTTTGGGAGTCTAAAGGTGGTGACAGGAACCTACGAGATTAGGAAGTGTGCCAGTTCTGTTTCTGCTCCTCATCACTTGTGCTAAGTTTTGGTACATCTAGGATATTCATCAGTGCAAGCTGTGGAGCGGGAGCATCACCTCCCACACACACAGGGATGCCTCTGGCTGCAGACAGCCCCCAGACATCACTCCCTGAGCAGCCAGCCCAGCTGCTGGAGGCTGCAGGACCGCAGGGGAGGCCCAGGAACCCTGCTCGTCTCCTGTGGCATTGGTTCCCATGACCCAGCAGCCCTATGGACAATTACATCAAGCTGCTTCAGTCCCACATCCCAGGGGAGGTGGCAAGTTCTGAGCGCTGCAGGCAGCTGTGGGAGCTTGTGGGTTTGCAAATCCTTGTATTTATGTAGGAATGGTAAAGCCTCTTGTACTTGTTTCATGCACAGGACAGAGGAGTTCCAGTGAACAGACTGCCTGTTTTGGATACACTGGCCGCACTTGAAAGCAAGCAGCTTGTTAAACAGTGAGAAATTACAGACAGCATGACCTTTGGTAAACAAAAGCTGGAGGCAAAGCAGAAAATTCTAGCAGCAGGTCTTAGAGCAAGCTCAGAACTGGTCACAGCTCTGTCCAATCACTAGCACCAAGTTTTATGGGACAAATAAAGTAGTCTGTATTACTTCAAAATACAGAATAAGGATTGTCAACTAGTCTTCCACTGCTTGGAAAACCAGGTGAATTCCAGGGCTGTCAATGGGTTGGACCAGGTCCAGACTTACCACTACGTTAGGATTTCCTCAATTTGTGTCTGCCTGGGTGGTGCTGAATAACACATTTTCGTGTTTTAAATAACACTTTTTTTTTCCTTTTTAACTGGATGTGTTTCTGCCAGGACTCCATGTGTTTCCCCTGCATTGTAACCACTACCTCTACAGATTTCCTTCTCAAAGGTATTTTAAAAGCAAGCCTAACTTACAGCACTGGCATCAGGTTCTTTGCCTACAGACTAGCTACTGCCGTTTTCTTTTAAAGCTTGGCTGCAGAAGGTCTTGTATAGGTCTATGAGTTAGCACACTGGCTCCAGGAACAGGAGAACCAGAGTCAATCACTCCTGTGTCTGGCAGGGGCCCTTGGCTGTCCTGTGTGGAGAGGAGGGGGTGCAGGACCCCCATCTCCATCTTGCCTCTGGTGAACCATCTGTCTGTTCATCTCTATATACTCACATGGCTGAGCAAGAAGTTGCAAGAGGATTTGACTACTTGTCTGTCTGTTAGGATGCTGACAGGAAAGGCACATTTGAATCCCCCCATGCCAAGGACCCAGATCGCATTTGCCTGCCCAAGCTGCAGGGCAGGGGACTGAACGTCAGGCAGGAGCGCTTCTGCGTACACTGCCTGTGCTTAAAAGCGAGCGACCCTGACCCAGGTACCCCTCGGAGCCGGGACTGCTCCATGCTCATTCCCTGAAGACGAATCCAAAGATGACCACACAAAACTTGAGGTACTGGTTTTGTTAAAACCACAAACTTGAAAAGGTCATTTCTGCAGCAAGAGAAAGCACAGATGAGCTAGGTGAGACATGGCATAAACTCTTCCTCATCCCCTATGCATCCTGGCAATATGACTCTTCTCCACTTTTCCTGCCCTCCTGCCTTGCAACAGACTCACAGCTCCTCAGAGACCTCTGGAAGAGAATCTTCCTTTCCATCACCTCTGCCTGCATATGGTCTCCTTCCAGTCTCCATCCTTGCTGAGTCTCCATCCTTGCTGAGTCTCCCCCTTCTGCCTGTCCCAGCCCATGCCTCGCAGCCATCCTTGATCTTCTTCTGTCCCACGAGCTCCACATTTCTGGGGGCACAGGTGGGGCTTGGAGGCAGCTTGCCTGTCTCCCTGCTGCTCAGCCACAGCCTTTATAACAAAATACACAGTGCTTACACATGCTCACATGGGAGCTCTCCACCAGCGCTCCTGGGGGCGTGTAGGCTAGCCAGGGTGGCAGCTCTGCAAGCCAGCTATCTCAGTTGTCATTGTCCCCACCACGAGACACACCACCACATCTCCAGCACAGCTCTAATCCTTTCTTTAGGCCTTCTCCAGCAAACCAAGAGATACAGAGATTTGTGTTTGCCCCAGCATCACTGATCTGTATTTCCTGAACACACCTGCCTTACAGGCAGAACTGGGCTGACAATGCTCCCCTTCTGAGAGTCCCTTGTGTCAGTCGGGGTAGAATCACCCCCTTTCCTTAAGCATAAGGGTTGTTGGAAGAAAGAGAGCCTCAGCATTACATGCTCTGCTCCCTCAACTAGACTGCTGCTGGAGCGTTCTCCAGTGGTGGAAGCCACAGCAACTAGTGGAGAGGAGCTGTTGGGAAAAGCCATGGGAAAAAGGGAAATAAAACCAGAAAATAAAAGTCAGATCTGCTGCTGCATATGGAGACCACCACAAAAATAAGTCAACCGAGCAGCTGTACAACAGGGTTTTCCCATGTCTAAAGCATACAGAATTTTCCTCAGTTGCTTCATCAACACACAAAGTTCTGACCCAGCTGAGGTGCCGCAATACAGCCAAAGCTGTTCTGGCTTGTTCGGCTGCCTAGCACTCAGCAGGGGGCTGTTTCACTTGCTTCCTCCAGCAAGACATTTGTGACCTCACCGTTCCAAGACACACCAAGGTTTTCAGCTGTGATGCATTCTGAATGAATGTATAATGTTAAGAAGAATCATTGATTCGCACCATTACAAAACATAGCAGTATATGCAATTTTCTTCTACATAAAAAGAATACCTTGACTTTTAAGTGCTGTAAATCCTGTTCTCCTCCAGTGCTAGTGTGTAATGGGCACGACTACTGAAGCCACAAGCAGTAGGTATGATGTTTTAAAGAATATTTGGAGATAGTTTTGCCTTTTCCATGTATAGCTCCATAGACATTTTTGCATAATTGAACAATGTCGTTTGTTGGAGTTTTGAGTTGGTTTTTGTTGTTGTTTCTTTTTTCCAAAATTAATGACAAAAATTTCTCAACAACAGTCTGGTGTGATGGTATTTCTTTTAATCTGAGACAATGCTGACCTCCTCCATCACAAGACTTCAGCTCTGGGTGTTCAGTAACAGGAGGCATCCCGAGAGGCTTCCCACCAGACTAGAGATACTACCTCAAAGAACACATATTTAATCTTGAACATGTAAAAAAAAAAAAAAGTCAATGGATCAAAAAATTGGATCAAATTGTTCTTGGAAACAGATACATTTTGATTTGCAATGCTCCACTTGCAGAGCTACACTTTTAACGCATGCCTTCAACTTGAATTCTAACATTTTGTTTCATCGAGGGTTAGAATTATCCTTTCAAGCCTTACAGCTGAAGTACAAGTTTCTCACAGTGCTGAGAAGCAGGCGTGCTGTAACTGCTGCTAGGGACTTTGCTGTGGTTTTATTGCTGGCTTTGGGAGACTTGTTAGATTTTCTGAGCTGCCAGCCCTCAGAGCCACTCAGCCACTTTGACATGCACCTCTCCAGAGCCAGAGTTACAAGGCAGGTTGTACTTTGAACTGGCTTCACAAGAATCAAAAGTAACCCCCCATACTCCTTGCAGAAGACGCACAGGAACAGGTGTAACCTGAACTAGTTTGAATACTTCCAGCTTCAATCAGTAACAGTTCCCCAGTCTGGAGCAAAGGCAACAGCTCAGGTTGAAATGTTGAGGGAGATTCTGTCTTGTGGTACACCCACTCAAAAAACTTGTAAATCTGTTCCCACAGCTACCAGTTGCTGCCCTGATTTGTTAGACTAGCCCCCAGCTAACTCATTTCATGGGAACTGACTGCTAGTAGACCTGTCTTTAAAAGGCTCTGAGCAGCGAGTGACCCTCAGTTACTACAGACAGGCAACTTGTTTCTGTAAATTCTCCCCTAGGAGATCAGCTTAGGAGGCTGATCGGAATATACGTAACCCACTCCCATTTCTTCTTCATGCGTTTACTCTACATGTAAACTTAATTGATTTATAGTTGGAACATCAAGAAAACAGCAATTACTATTCCTAAGTTCTCCCAGCTCTAATGCAGGAAAGCCAAGTCTCTTGATTCACTACACTACATTGCTACATGAGGCAAGTCTGTCCCTTCGAAAGGGAGAAGACACAGTCAAACGCATCGGCTATTTCTCAAAAATACATGAAAATATCTCTGCTTTCTTCCATGGGGAAGTGTGTTTCTCTAGAGGGTGGACAGAGAGAGAGAACAGGACAGCAGGGAACTAATTCATTGTTCGTCTGCATGCCACTTGGAAATGAAAATGGGAGGGAGGGAGGAACATTTAAAGACAGAACAAACCATTTCTTTGTTCCTTCAGAATGCACGCTGCCTTAAGAACTGGTGTGCTTCTCAAGGTAACAGCATCTGTAGCTTCGTGATCTCCAGACTGTAAAGACAGATGCAAGTGAGGCTGCATCTCCCCACGTTTCAGTAACTAGCTGAACTGGACCCCAGAGAACAAGGGTATTCTGTTTCCCAGACCGTAAGGCAAGAGCGTTTTTATGGGAAAATGCATGCTACTGCATGGTTCACTGCAGCAAAAATTTTCCCAACGCCACACAACACACAGAGCCTCTGCTCTCCTTGACACAAGGCAGGTGCCTAATGATGCTAAAAGACAAAAAAACCCCACAGAATAAATAGGGAGATACTTAAACTGGTATTTGAAGGAACACTGTGACAGAGAACCCCATCACTGCAGGGGTTACAAAAATAAAAAGTCATCAAGAAGTCAATTACTCGTTCAGGCTAGGAGCTGTCTTATGGAACAAGAGCTGTAAACCACAAGCTGCACAGAACTTGGGAACAGCATCTGAAGATACACTGCCCTTTTCTCCTGAAGAGCAGCAGAGCAGCACACCGTTTGCAGCAGAGCACATGATTTTTCAGGCCCACCACAATACTGTGCTGCTGCACAGTTTTGTTTCCCTGTTTCCCCGCAACTCTCATTTTACAGTCAATTACTGGCAGATTGTACATATTAGATGATCATGGTCCACTCCAATTAGTTCCGAGTGATGAAATCTAGGGACCTTTCTTTGGAAACCATGGATCAGCAGGTGGTTTTTCAGTAGAGAAGGAAATTAGTAAGAAAAATTTCTGAAGACTGCAGTCTCTGGACGGACAAATGCTCCAGCTGTGTCAGACTGATGAACAAAGCATGTCTTATGGTATTTTTGGATAAAGGACTGCTCACGTGCTGTGCACTAGAAGCAAACAGAAACATGTGCCAACTCACCTGACCTCTGTATATTCTACAAATTGGAAGCGGATAAATTCCACTTATCTGTGTCTGTACTTGGCTCCACTGCCACTGAAAATAACACTGCACAACAGTGACAGCACTGCAAATTATTCACTGTTCCCCAGAATCCTTCATGAGCTCCAGGAGTGGTTTCTCCATCAACTCTGACCGTTTTCATTTGGTAAACAGTGACATTTCCCTTGCTTTACAACTGAAGCTAAAAATAGCCTCTTTTATTTCATAACTTCCTGAACTTTATTACTAATGTGTTCTATGCAGCAGCACAAGCACTGGGAACAAACTGGGGTTATGAACAGGGGTGAAGAACCAACAGAGGAACAAAGTAAATTAGGCTCTGAAGGAACTCTCCCTCCCTCTTCAGGAGGGGACTATGCTCTGAACAGAGTACAAAATACCACACATTGGAAACCAACGCATCCTCTTTAAAAATACATTTTCAAGAAAGCAATTAAAACCACTATTCATAGCTTTTTTTTTGCTTATAGTTTATTGAATGAAATGAAACAAAACAGAACAAACACAAAATAATTAGATCTGCATTCCTCGTGTCTCCTGTGTAAGGCAGTCCTCTAGAATGAAGAGCAAGGAGCTCCTCCGAGTACAAAGGCCAAGAGAGACCACAGTGCCACAATACCAGAGACTCTAAAGACCAAGAATAATAAAATGCTGTTAGCCTACTTATATTTAGTCCTTAATTTTGTTTTTACTAAGCACTGAGATTGTTTTCCAAACCACGTCAGGCCAGAAATCCACCCTTCATGAGCATCGCTGGCACCGCCTCACAAGAGGGGTGCAACTTTGCATCTGGAATTCTCTCCTACTACCAAGCTTTCAACTGCTGTATTAAAAACACATCCATCCCATGCCTGGGAGACTCTGCCCCTCTCCTTGAACTTATCAGAGCTAGTGCTACAGCTCATTGAGATAACCCTCAGCACACACACAGTTTTGTGTTATCCTTTAACATTCCCCAGTTAATCAGGATCAAGATTAAAGTCCAGTTGCCCAGGGCTGAAAGCTCACAAGTAGCCACACCGCAGTCAGCAAGCAAACCTGCTGCTGAATGCCGCCTTCTCCTGAGGAACTGTTAGCAGTCTAACATTGCAAAAGAGTGGCAGACTGCTGCTGTGACAGGGCCAGGCGCCCTGAAAGAAATGCCCTCTCCCCACTCCCGGGATTTCTGTGACTCACTGCAGCAGGCAGTTCACACGTGGGGAGTGTCTCCAGTGGCGATAGACGGAAATCCGCAGATGGGGGTGATGCTTATAATCTCGCAGAACAAGCTTGACGCTGTAATGCAAGCGGATGTCATTAGCCATGGCTTCCAGGCTGCTTACAGCATCCCACTTCTCAGGCCAGGACTTTTTAGCTACAAGTTGTCACAGCAGAGGGAGGATGGGATGAAGGCTTGGATCAGAGAGGATCAAGGGACAAAAAAAATAAGACTTTGTGGTCACTTACTGCTTGAATTTATCGGCGAGCAGAATGAACTGGTTCTTTGAAAGCTGTCTGACATCAAAGCGACAGAGAGCTTTAAACTCTTGGTAAATCTGCCTTTCATTCAGCTCTGGCCAGCCTCGGACTTGGACAACCAGGAGAGGGGAATGTTGGCAGAGAGTATCTTCCCCAGAAAAATTCTGGCAAATGCATGATATTGAGACATAGATCTGCGTTTGGAAATACTGTAGAAGCACTATTAATACAATCATAAAACATGCAAAAGGTGACACGTGTTGTACAACACAATGGTTGGTGTAAAATTTTCTTTTGTCCCAAGATTCTTCTAAACATAAACCATGAAAGCAAATTGTCACAATTACCACAGGG
>NW_010411014.1:7991-10672 GCF_000710305.1 Buceros rhinoceros silvestris | reverse complement strand
CAAGCTCTCTTACAGAGCAGAGAAAACTAGGGCAACGTGAACTGACTAATACCGTCTTACAGGATAACAATATTAAAACAGTCCACAAAGCAGAAATTCAACTTGCTTACTGTTTTGAAAGGCCATTTATATTTTTTGTTTGATGGCAACTTCTGCTAAGGTGAGGCTAGGCACTGGAGGATTTTTCTCCTCTGATGAATTCATCAACTAGCCTCTGACTACAGCACCCCACAAACTGGTCAGAGACCCGCAATTGATACGCACAATGCTGGAAACACGACCTCGGATGAAATTCACTTTGTTCAGATGCTCAGCTAACACAGTGAGATACCGAGAGAAAGAAGGATCAGCCTCCACTCCATCACTACATCAGGAAACAAAATTGAACAGTTTTTCTTCAGTGCTGCACTGCTGCACAGGGTCTCTAGAGCATGGAGCTCCTGAAGAAGCTCTTTAACTAGTGATAAAGTAGGTATTTCAGATCTTAGTATCTTCTACAGAAGTCAAAAGGGAAGGGATTTGAACAGTTGCCTCTTAGGAACTTAACTGAAGGCACTGAATCACACAGATTTAAAAAATGGAAAGCAATGGAAAATTATTTGACCTGTACTCAAGTGAACTGAACTTGAGAGAGCCTGTTCAAAGGAGTCACAGTGCCATTTTCCAACCTCTGAGCCATTATGTGGCCCCGATTTCATTTTTAAATGTCAGCTTTGACATAAAGTTACTACTTTCAGATTTATAAAATAAAAATCTAATTAGAACAGTGACATTTCCAATAACACTTTCTCTTATCCGAAAGGAAGGCCAGTCTGCAAAAAGTCAGCCAGAGCAAACTGACAACTGTTTTCCATAGGACCCATCCATGTAATGCAATTTTCAGTAAATGTTTAAATATCACTCACTCTGTGGATCTGCACAGTAGCAAATGAGCTGACTTCAGAAGAACTAGGAGGACAGATAATGAGGTGGCATTAGAACAAATGGAAAGCAAAAACTCACTAAAGTGCAGCTAGGTTACTAAGAGCAATGGACTATATATAAAGGACTATTTCTTAGCATCAAATAGAGCTACAGAGCAGGAAAGGAACTGCCAAGTACCAACACAAATTGCGAAGAATTGTTTAAGAAGCATTTTACCTGAACCACAGAGAAATGCATCATAGCCTGCCTCATGAGGAGATTTCTTCTCAGCTGTAAGTGTCCAACAAAATCAAAAAGGAGTAAACACCTTTAGGACGCTGCAGAAACTGCTCCACTGCAGAATCTTAACATTCACAAGATCCATGGTTGTGGAGTTCTGCCCCCCCGCCACCCCAGGTCTGTTTCCTTCCTGACCCTAAAATCTTTACACTCCATATAAAGTCTGTGTTTCTACCATGCATTTTAAACGATACCAACAAAAAGGCAGCAGTTATATGAATGGCTGAAAAGCTTAACAAGATGCACATTAAAAAACTTAACTTTAACTTTCATGAAGATCTAAATCAAATTGTGTTGTGTACGTTACTGATGGAATGGGAACCATTTCAAAACACAGGAGGCCCTGCACTGCAGGATGCTATGCTGCCAGGAGAAGCCAAGAAACATCTGCCTCACACATAGGATCACACCATGTACTGAACACATCCTCCTGCACACAGGGCACCACTAACATTGCACAGGAGCCACCGAGTCCCTGCTACTTTCTGGGACCTCTCTGCCATTAGGTCCCACTATTTTCCATTCTAGGACCACTGTTTCCCACCTCCCCTTGCCCCTCCAAAGGCCTACTGAATCTTCACAGCCCTAAGTCAGGCTTACTTCAGCTCATCTTAATGTAAATGCCATTTGTGCTAGTAACATGATGCAAACCTGCTGAGCATGACCCTTAGAAGCTACCAGGGACAGGCAAAATACAGGACATTTAGGGAGTCCAGGCTTTGGGTCTGGACAAAAACGTGTATCAGCAGCTCAGTGCAAATTCAGCAGACTCACTGACACTCGCTCGTGCTTTGCACATGGACATCCATAGAGTAAAACAAAATGGTTTTTTAACTACTGGACTATGAAGATTTGCTTAAGAACATACCGTATCTTGAGCAGTCACTTGCAAGATCTATCACTGGGCACGCTGCATCTTTCAAATTTAGGTTGCTGCTGAAGACAAGTTAAAATGTTTGTCTTTCCTCATTACATTAAAGACAAGTTACCGTTCGCTAGTGACCTGTGGCTTCATTTCAGAAAAAAAAAAAGCTATCAAAGACTTTCAAAGCAATTTTGATATTAATCTATGAAAAGGCTACTTAGCTGAACAGTATCTACCAGTTTTCTTCCTGAAAACTAACTCCTAAATACTTTCTCAGTCACTTGCCTCAATCCAACCTTCTAAGCAACAAATCTGCTCTAATTGCATACAAAAAAAATGTGAACAGAACTAAAAATCAGTGGAAAACTATAAGGAAAGGGGTTGACTAGATAGTTCTGTTTGAATGGGGAATTCTGGAGGACAGTTTAACCATGGAATGACTGAAATAAAGAACAAGCAAGCATAAAAACTAGTGAAAATCTGCAGTCTGAAATTTCTAGAGCAAACAAACAAACAAAAAAATCCCAGAATTTCAGTACTGTTTTTATAAGCACTAATTGTCCATTTCCATTTTGGAAGTAGGGGCTGAAGGGAAAGCGGTGGAATTTTACTT
>NW_010411014.1:267-7863 GCF_000710305.1 Buceros rhinoceros silvestris | reverse complement strand
GAAGTAGGGGCTGAAGGTAAAGAGGTGGAATTTTCCTTTTCTTAGCAAAATTGACATGCAAAATTTATCCACAAAAGAAGTGTAAAATTCTTCTACAATGTCATAGCTAAGCTCATGAGACAGGCTATCTACTCATGTGCTACATCTGAACACTGTATATAGTTACGGCTTTGGACTCGGGGCAGCTCTTTCCTGAGAGCTGGCATTTGAAATGACAGTGTATTTTCACTGGGAACTGAAACTCACTCCTTTCATAACACAACATAAGCAACATACAACTCTAAAGTTGTATGTAAGACTGTCTGCAAGCCAAACTTGTGACCAATGAAGTAATGGTGGTACAATCTGAGAAGTTACTTAGAACACTTTACTGCACAAGTACCTGGTAAGAAAGAAGAGCAAATCTTTTGGTCTTAAATTTAGAAAGACAAAAAAAAAAAAAAAAACAGCTGAAAAACACCTGGTAGGAAGGAAAGTATGAACATATGAAATGACTTTGAAATATCTTTCCAAAGAAAACAAAGGGATTGCTGAAGGCTTTATAGCCCACCACCTACCTGCACAAAACTTCATACACCTCCAAAAGATTACACACTCGGGGAAACTGGTATTTCTACAGAAGAACAACACGTTAGAAAAACAACTAAGACAGACCGTGTGGTAAGTGAGCTCCTTTACTGCTACTGCTGAGTCATTTAATGAGATCTAAAATCAGAATGTCTCAGGGCAACCCTGAGAGCTGGCCACAGTTCTCTAACCACAGAGTATGGAGGAAAGATATCCTCTCTCCTGGGCAAAAGCCATGCTTTAACTTCAAACAAGACGACCTTTGCATCTCACCTTCCAGACAAATTTTGTTACAGTCTTGGTGTCTATGAGGACAGGAAACAGGTTGTGAATGTTCCTTTTAAACTCCTCATAGCTCTCTGAAAACAAAACGTGGAGATAGACATCATAAAACTGAGGGAAAGCCTATGGTATTTCAAATCAGTAAGAAAGAGAGGTGAAGTCAGACGAAGAATGCACCTCCCTAGCAGTCAGAGCTCAAAAACGGCAACTAGCACTGCTGCTTGCCAAGCACTGCAGGTGGCTGGGGTGGCGAATAACCACTGTGCTTATCGCCTCATCCCCATTGCAAAGGCAGCAGCCTGAGGACAGCAGCTATTTACAGCATTACCTGGAAGGGGCTTGTAGAACTTTTCATGAAGATGCATAAGGTCCATAAGCATGTTGTGTCCCACCAGGGGCTAAGGGAAAAATATGAACATAACAAGTCCATTGGAGCGTATTTTTGAAGAGAGCTCAGAGATAACTACTTTAAGGCATGCTTAACAGCTGCAAGCATTTCCTCTCGTGCACAGCATCCACATGTGCTCAACCAAAAGTTATTCAGGCTGCAAAGCTCGTGGGAGGATTACTGCTTTTAGGAAATTAGTCTTGTGGACTCTGAGGAGAGTATTTTTCCAACAACATTCTAGTTTGAGTGGATCTAAAGAGCTAGGTTGATTCTCAGTTGAGCTAACACTTATAAAATCTTCAAGCAATCACATTTATGGGCTCAGCCTTTGCCAGCACACCACCCATAGCCTTCTGAAGCTGAAATTCATTCAATAATCTGCATTCAGAACATACGAATTTCCTCGCATAATCAGACTAATGATCCACGTGGTCCAATAAACTGGTCTCTCATACACTGAAGAGCATAACTTGTCCAAAAGGCAAAAATCTGCTCATCTTTTAGATGGTGACTCATGCTGTGTTACACAAGGAGGTTCAACACTGCAGACTCCTGCATTTTCTCAAATGACATAAGAGACACATTGCAGAATGGGTTCTGGCTCCCCCACCCCTGGCTGCGCTTGGTTTGCAGAAGTAATAGAAAAGTGACACAGGGAACTCTAGTGTTTGGATCCATAATGCTGAGCATGCTTTAGGAGTGGGACCTAGCCAGTAAGAAGCTGTAATGTTTAACACTCATTTTTTCTAACAATGATGCAATCAGCTTTACTGACAACTGAGCAGGATGATCACACTAAATGAGTTGAGTCATTTAATACAAATTACTACTATATCTTCATCATCCCTCTACATCCAGTGAAGCAAATAAAAAAGACATGAAAAATGAGAGTAGAGATGAGGTATTTTACCTTCTTGGCTTTAATAAGTGTCTGGAAGAGGTCGGTGAAGCCCCGGGCAGACAGGAGAATGAACTCCTTCTGGCAGGAGTCATAACAAGAGTTCTCCAGAAGCCAACGATGCTGTGGACTCACTTTTTGCACCATCACCTGAAAAGAACAGCCGCTTATGCTAGGTGTACATACGTTGCTTACTGGAGTTCAGTAATGCTGAGGACAAGTTCAGCTTCTAGGCTATGATGGATGGAGAAATAGTGCATCCCCTGGGACCTCAGGACTGTCTCTGTTCTCTTCCATAGGGAGATCAGTGCTCCAGTAACAAAAGAGACCAGACCTGCTTCTAAGAGTGTCGTATTAATGCTTCTCTTGTTAAGAGAACTGTGTTCCTACCATGGCTTTTTTGGTGAACAAGTGAACGTGATTCAATTTAACTTGACACCAATATGGTAAATTCACAGCACCAAAACCTAGAAAAAAACAGCAATCACACAAACCAAGTCCCCAAAGACTATGCTTCAGGTGAGAAGGCTGGGTAAAGCTGACGCTCTGTTGACACTGGTTATCAGACCAAAATACTACTAACGCAAAGGGAAAAAAAAACCAGACAAAACCCAAACACTTCTGTAATCTACTTCTAAGGGACTGACAGGTATTACACTCATTCCGTGTTCTGAGACGTCCACAGCCATAGGTTTGATTCAGAAAATATTGCATCAAAAGTGCAATAGCAAATAAGAAAACAGCAAGCCATATAACAGACAGGGTAAAAGTCTTCAAAGCAACTACATGGCAAAAGTCTGCAAAGGAAACCCACAAAAAGGCTAAAACCTGTACATTCTTCTGAAGGTACTGAAGCAGAGATCTTAAAGTCTGGAGTCACAGAGGAAGTCCCTCCAGAAGTGCCCCAAGGACAAGCACTTACAGCCCAAAGTATTTTTCAAAACTAATAGAAACCGAAGTTATTCAGTCTCCTTGATCCCTTTTCTTGGGATCCCACCACCAACACTTCTTAGAACATTCCTTTGTCTTCTCCTTCTCCTGGACCCTATCATTAAAAGTACAAGCAGTATTTCAGAGTCCTTGCAAGAATGTCAATCGCGCCTGTCTAGATAGCAACCTTCTATTCAAAAGGTCCGCATTTCCATCTCACCTTCTTGTCTCCAAGAGGCTGTGTCCAAACATTTTGTAGAGCTTGTCTCAGAACCAACTGAACTGCAAACATCTGACAGTCTGAGTGGAGGAAAAAAAAAAACAACCAAGCAAACAAAAAATCCTCAACAGAATAGTAAAAACTTCAGAGGTGCAAACAAGCCCATTTAGGAAAACACAATTTTCTAGCCAGAAATCTAGACCAGGTGTTTCTCCCCCATTGAACAGAAAATACTCAAATGATCTTGGTACATTACCAACATTATGACAGAGGAAAAAAAAAGGGAGGGAAAACAAACAAAGATTAAAAAAGTCACAGTGAGAATTTCAGGCAAATACACTTTTGTTAGGACACAAAGGACAGGAAAAGACTAACTGAAAAGTGAGGAAGGCTACTATTCTGAAAAAAACTAACTGTGGTTTTGGAAGGTTTCAGACCACCACACCCAGAAGAGGCAGCAATGCATTTTCCCCCACAGCTGATGAAGAACTAACCCAGTCCTCTTCCGAACAGCATTCAAAAAGACACCTTAATCAGTCTTACTGCTTACTTAAATGAATGCCTTTCTTGTCACAGGTGCTCTCCATTGCCAGACCCTACTGAAGTATCAGTATCTACTACAGCTGACATAGCAGATAAAAAACACAACACCCTCCCCACCCCCTGTATCTCACACTCTGCAAAAAAGTATTAACAAAGGCTTAAATACTTCCTGTCCTTCCTGACCTTTTCTGCATTTTATTCCCTGACATAGAGGATTAAGATTTGGTTTCTGTGAGCAACCTACAAACTATTCTATTCTCTGCCACAATTCCCTGTCCCTCAACTTCTCCAAAACAGCACAGAAATTCCTCAGCTCTTCTATAGTGCTCCCAAAAGCTAATGCAAGTGCTAAGTGGCCCGTTTATCCCCACTGGCATGCATATATATATATGTCGCCATGAGGCAACTTGTTGCTCCATGTAAGAAGGAACATGCTCTGAAAGGACACCCACCTTTCCCTTGTCCAAGGGGAAAAAACCAAAACTCAGGTCACCCAGGATTTAAAACAAGTCAAAACTTGTCCTGATCCAGAGCAACAACAAATTCTCCAGTTGTCACTCTGAAGTGGCACAAAACAGAAGTCGCTTACAACAAAGCATGCTCCAAGCACCTAGACATCCACTTCCACTACAGAAAGACCCACCACACTACCAGAGCAGAAAAGCAGAGCCCAGAAATGAATGCCTGACAAGATTTCCCCAGTTAGACAGGGGCAAAGAGCTGTAAAACCAGGATAAGCGCAGATGCTTTCCCCCTCAACAGAGGAGTTTTATGGAACAGGCGGTAAAGGATAATAAGCAGGCCCAGAGGTTCAGGAGAAGTGATGAAGCTACTCAAGAGCCCACAGGTGCTGAAGGGGGGCACCCCGTTGCATACCACTCAGATCATGCAGAATCATAGTCTCCTCTTCCTCTGCTGTAGCTATCCAACAGGTCACTTCGTCAATAGCCTTCTTCAGCACATCCCTGTCCAGGGCACTAAAGCAGGATCAGGGCAAAGGGGCGGAGTGTTAGAAAAAGCTCTTTACAGATGGAGCCTTGTGCCTTGCTGCAGAAATGCAAAAGCATCATTTTCCAACATTCACCCAATTCTCCAGACTGTATCCAGGCATCTCAGTCTTCCTTCAGAGAGACCACAGCATGCTGGAACAGCTGGTGGGAAGTCATTCAGAGCAACGGGCTTCAATATTTCTACAAAATGTGATCCAAGTGAAGCTGAGCTCTCAACACGTTCAGTACCAAGGAGCCAACTCTCCAAACAGCGCTCACCTTCTAACTTTCCAGCTACCCAGCAAGAGATGCTGCCTAAGGGTCTTCTCCTGTACCTCATTCATATACGGGATTCCATCTTTGAGGAACTGAGAGGGGGAAAAAAGAAAAGCCAGGTTGGTTACTCTCCCCTGGACTTTCACACAGCAGGTTAGCCAAATCCAACAGCAGCATATAATTGGAAGATGCTGGTTTTCCTCGTTCTCAGAATATCCTCTTCAAAAATACAAACTGTAGCTAATCCAAGACGCATTCTTACATAAAGGAAGATGTGTTTGTGTATAGAGGAAATAAAAGGATTTTTGTCAACTGTAATATTTTTTTTTTGCTCTGCTTTTACCTTTTCTTTAACAAGTGTCAAGATATGATGATGCTTCCTGTCCAAAATTGCTAAACAGGGCTCTTACGTGATGACATAGTCTGAATTTTATGGGAAATGTGGCAATACGTAAGATGCAGGTAAACTGAGACTTCCCTACATTCGTGGCTAGGACAGACTTTCACTGAGGTCAGTTTATTAACATGGCAGCTCACTAGAGACAGGTTTTCTGGTTTTTTTGAGGTGAGGAAATCTGTCTTAGGCTGACAAAGATACGCTTCTTGCCTCTGCAGCAGTTCAGAAAAACCAGCACTCACTCTCCCTGCTGATGATGAACCACATGACACATTGATACTTCAACAAGATGCTATTTAGAGATGTTAACCCTAATTTTTCCTGTAACTGTGCAGATTTCCCCTGTTCTAAATTTCTAGTGGAGAGATTAACATACCTTATTATAGTCAAAGCCGTAATGAGACAGGAACTGAATGCTAGATGCAGAGAGGGAGAATTCGACATCCTTAACTCCCAATGTTGATGGACAGAGAAAAAAGTTGTATGAATGCACCACATACCTACAAAAAAAAATTTAGAAGATAAAGAAAAAACTCCTCCCAAGAGAACTCAGCATAAAATCTCAACTGCACTGTGGTCATCATAGCAGAAAACTGCTTTTTTACTTACTTGTTTGAATTTTCATTTGAGAATATTGCCAGCCCTGCAAGAGAGAGAAACCTCTATTGAAATGACATTTAGCTGGTTGTCTACAGATACCGTGAAAATTAGATAAGGGATGTGGGGATCCCCTGATAGAGTATGTGTTTTCCATTCACTAATGCCATGGTGCAAATCTTAACAGCAACTGCCCTGCCGCTCCCCAGCTCCCTGAACAGGGACAAGCTTTTAGTGCTAAGAAAAGGGGTCAAGTCTAATAAACAGCAAGTGGATTGAGCAACGGGTTGAGGGGACTTGGTGACGAAAATCGTCAACTACGCATACACAGGTTTGTGGGTCCAACTATACTCCAAAAGCAGTTGGAAGGAGCTAGGCAGTAGAGAGAACTGAAACGTGGTTTTTACTACTTAGGGGTTTTTTTCCCTATTAATCCCTAAAAAGCACATTAAGGACTTAGTCTAAGGCTTTGAACAACATTGTAAACCATTTTGGAGATGGTTTCTTGACTTCTAACAGGTTCTTAACTGTCAATAGCTCTCCACTACCACTACAGGCCCTGTCTCCTATTTATTTTTTTATTACTTTAAGAATATCAGAAACATTAGCTTTCATTTCCCTCTTTGATAGTCCCCTTAGCTATACACAGTATCAAACAATACAGCCTAGAATAGGAGCTGCTGTCACCCACTCCTTGCTTGCATCCTGTTTTAAAAGCCCTGTATGCGTACCCGCAATCCTTTAACTATGAACGACTTTAGACCAGTAAAAAGTATACAACCCACCTGATTCTAAGTTATTTAAAATATTTAAAAGTTGAGAGTATTAAAGTTCAGAGAGAAAAACCAAACCAACAAAAACCCCTTCATACAGCAAAGAAACAGCTCTATAACGACCAAATTAAGACAGAGCTACCCGCAGGGCTCACCAGCTGACAAAAACGCCAGTTACCTCTAGGACCTCAGGAGATTGTTTTGTGTGTCAGAACAGCACTTACCAAGCTGAGTAACAGTGAAGTGCTGAACGCTCCACCTGGCCTTCAGGTACCGATTTGCAGGGGAATCGAACAGGCTATGAACAGAACCAGAATTGGGGGAGGGGGAGCGGACACAAGAAGGTTACAGCGCACAGGTTGTTCTCACAAAGCTAGAGCAGTAAATCTCGCTCATGTTTCTAATCCAACAGCTTTACCTGGGCTCATTATTTTGAGGGAAAGTTGAATGTAGGCCAGTGAACTCCATATCAAGAGCTGTTGAGATGGAAAGAACACACACAAAAATATTTTGAAATGCGAAGCACGCATTCCACCAGAATCAGGACGAATAGTTCTAAAACACCTCTCCTCCCTGTAAGCCCTGTCTGGTACCCACCGGTGGCAACCTCAAGAGAAAAGCCATCGGCTACTGCGGGCAGTGGAGTCTCCCGCTCGCTCAGCCCTGTGTCTGGAGGCGGAAGGGCAAACACCTCCGCGGCAGGCCGGCATCACCCCTTGCGGCGTGTCCCCTGCCC
>NW_010411014.1:0-202 GCF_000710305.1 Buceros rhinoceros silvestris | reverse complement strand
GGCGGAAGGGCAAACGCCTCCGGGGCAGGCCGGCATCACCCCTTGCGGCGTGTCCCCTGCCCGTAAGTGACGCGGCGAGCCACCACGCACCGAGCGGAGGCGAGCGCCGCGCACAGGGGCCACCTTCCAGCCCACGCTGTTCCAGTACAAGCAGCGCTACTATCAGCTAAAATACACCTCCGCACCCGTGGCACTACGGCCT
>NW_010411013.1:0-2099 GCF_000710305.1 Buceros rhinoceros silvestris | reverse complement strand
CCCCGCAGCCATACCCCGACTGGTCCAGGACAGGACCAGGCTGGCGAGAGGCCGCCCGGCAGCACCAGTGCTGTTTGGACTCTTCTTGGTGCTCCCTGAGGCGCTTTGAGGTCAAGGAGAGGAGAAACCAGAGCAGGTGATGGATAAGGAAGGTCAGTGGCTGAGCAGGGCTGGGAGTGGGTTGGGGGAGAGAAGAGTGGGCAAGGGAGGATGAAGGAGACAGCGGCAGGATTTCCTCACTGGAGCCATTTCCTCACTGCCTTTGCCTTCAGTCACCCACAGTGAGAAAAAGGAACCTGAGACCATCCATCACTGCCCTGCTACCTTGGATGCCTTTGGGACCTGCCAGCAGCGCACGTCTTGTCTTGCCCACTCTGGCCTGCAGGAAAGGGTACAAGTGTATGTTTGTTCCCAGCTGCCCCACCGCGTGCAAGCACTTCATAACCTCATATTAAGGAAAAGTTTTGGAGTTTTGGAATGGTGCAACTCGGCGTGATAGAATGTCTGCTTTTCAAGGGTTCCTTCGATCTTTATTTTCTTCTGCGTCCTCAAAGGTGTTTACACACGCTGTGTGAAAACAACATGGCTTTAGGTCAAACACTTTAAAGGGTAAGGTTTGTCCCAGCTCTCGCTTATGCAGCATTGTGTGGATTCTCTTGACATAACTCATACCTTGATTTTGTTGTAACTGCGCAAACTCGTGCTTTTGGATTGGGACATCTCAGTGTAATCCCTGTTAATGACCCACCAGTAAGTGTCCCATTACCAGCACTGATGGAAAAAGGATTAAAGCTGAACGTGAACGCAAGACCGGTAATTCTTGGAACGCTCCTGTAGTTACTCCCCAAAGACGAAACTTGCTGCTATGCTTTGTCTTCCCTGTCTCCCAGGCATGCACAAATTGCAGGTAAACCGCTGCGAAGTAAAAACTTACTCCTGGCTCTGTCTTAAATCATTTAGTTTCATGAAATATCTCCTAGACAGGAGAAACATACATCACATGGTTAGTCAGAAATTATTCTAGAAGTTCATTAAATCTCATCTGGGGAATTTAAATGAACTCAAGTAAGTAAATTAAGTGCTGAGTTAATTAAGTTGTTAATTAGTTAATTAACTGTTATGGTTTTAAGTGATGCCATTATCAAACTGACATAAATTTCAGTTTAATTTCCTATATATTGAAAGTATTTATGAAACTGTAAAAGCTTGGGGGCTTAATTCTTTCCACAGAGTTTTTGCACCAAATGCTAACATATTCATAATAGGGTTTTTATTATTTAGTGGCGAGGGTGGTTTTAAAAACCATTTAACTAATTGCTTTTTAAAACAAATCCTTTTTCCTGTCATGTTACTTTATCCTGGAAAAAAAACTTCAGACACGTATTAAAAATGAAACACGATGACAGGTATTTTGTAACTAACAGCCGTGTTTGGGAAAATTTCCCTCTTTTGGGATGGGATCTCTGCTGATCACTAGAGAATACTGCTCTTGTGGTAGTGGGTGGTGGGTCTGTGTGTCAAAGGACTACTGCAGGTGGCATTCTTATTGCAGAAGACTGAAAAACTCTGAATGCATCTTTTTAGCTCTGGGTACTGCCACTCAGTGACATTTCCTCAAGTAGAAGTACCCGAGTTCGTCTTGTGCATGTGCTTTTAGTTTTTTCCACAAAGAATTGGTAAGGAAGATGGGATCAGAAAGGAAACAGACCTTGGCCTGCTTAAGTCACTCATTGCCCTTAAGTTATCCCTTGGTTGTGGTTGTGTATCTTGCTTTATCAATAAGGACAAAAGGGAAGCTGAGAAACACAGAACTGGAGAAGGCTGACTTTCCAGTCTTAGTTTAGAAGACACACAGAGGTAACAAGTAGTCCACAAGTGGTACTGTCATAGCTGAGACTGTGATGCCGTGGAGGCCTGGAAAGCTTCTTTTGGTTAAAACCGCAGTGCAGTCAGTATTTTAATACAAAGAACGTGACTGCAGCCTCTGGGTAGGAAGTCTCTCTGATTTTTTGTAGTGTGCCTCCATAGGGCTGCTTGCGAGTAGTTCAGAGGCTGATTCTGACAGAGATGAAAGCAAAGAAGGCGTTGAAGTGATGCTG
>NW_010411012.1:36117-38904 GCF_000710305.1 Buceros rhinoceros silvestris | reverse complement strand
TGCCTGCTCGCCACTTTCAGCTGCTCCATGGGGATCGAGCCCCTTTCACTGCCCCGCCGCTTGCCGCTGCCTGCATCCCGCCATTTCTCGGCAAGAGAACCGTGCGCCTGCTGCTGTGTGCCTGGAGTTGCGCCGAGCTGGAACCGGACTGCCCGCGCGCCCGAGAGCTGTTTGCTTTTGCTTTTGCTTTTGCTTCATTCCGCGATAGAGACTGGCAGGACTTTGTACAGATTCTACTTTATCTCGCGCTGCCGGGTAAGTTTGCTTTTGGTTTGACCCTCAATATCTCACTGGTTTTCCTTTGTATTTAATAAATCCATGTTTGTGGTGTTATTAAACCTTGTTTCAGTTTCCCAAAAAGCATTTTAGATGTCTCACTAATTCTTCTCTCCCTTCCCCTATCTCTGGTGGGATAGGGGAGGGTATTATCATCAGCGGACCTTGGTTTTACCTCGACCAAACCGTTGACACCCTTCTAAAAAAACTCTGTCCCCATCTTTTTCATAGAACCCCTTCAGGTACCGAGAGGCCACAATAAGGTTTCCCCAGAGCCTTCTCTTCTCTGGGCTGAACAACCCCAACACCCTCAGCCCGTCCTCATAGCAGAGGTGTTCCAGCCCTCTAATCATTTTGGTGTCCCTTCTCTGGACCCACTCCAACATGTTCATGTCCTTCTTGTGCTGAGGACTCCAGAGCTGGGTGCAGTACTGCAGGTGAGGTTTCACCAGAGTGGAGCAGAGTAGCAGAATCACCTCCCTTTACCTGCTGGCCACATTTCATCTTATGCAGCCCAAGGATATGGTTGGCTTTCTGGGCTGCAACTGCACATTGTTGGCTCATGTCGATCTTTTAATCCACCAGTACCCCCAAGTCTTTCTCCACAGGGCTGCTTTCAGACATGTCCTCCCCCAGCCTGTATTGATGCTGGGGGTTGACCCAACCCAGGTGCAGGACCTTGCACTTGGACTCGTTGGACCTCAAGATGCTCACGCAGGCCCACTTCTCCAGGTCGTCTAGATCTCTGTGAATGTCATCCTCATCCCCCTGGTGAGTCAGCTGCATCACTCATCTTGGTGTCATCTGCAAACTTGCTGAGGGTGAACTCAATTGTCCATGTCATTGATGAAGATATTAAAAGCACTGATCCCTGAGGGGCACCACTTGTCACTGACCTCCATCTGGACATGAAGCCATTGACCACTACCCTCTAGATTAGACCATCCAACCAATTCCTCATCCACCAAACAGTCCACCCATCAAATCTATACCTCCAATTCAGAGCGAAGGATGTTGTGCGGGATAATGTCAAATGCTTTACAGAAGTCCACATAGATGACATCCATAGATCTTCCCCTTGTCCACTGATGTAGTCATTTCATCATAGAAGCCCACTTGTTTGGTCAGGCAGGACTTGGCCGTGGTAAAGCCATGCTGGCTGTCTCAAATCACCTCCCTGCCTGCCATGTGCCTTAGCATAGCTTCTGGGAGAATCTGTTCCATGATCTTGCCAGACACAGAAGGGAGGCTGACAGGTTGCTAGTGCCCAGGGTCCTCTTTTCAACCCTTTTTAAAAATGGGTGCAACATTTCCCTCTTTCCAGTCACCAAAGTCTTCACCTGACTGCCAGGATTTTTCAGATAGCATGGAAAGTGGCTAGGCTACTACACCAGCCAATTCCCTCAGGATTCTGGGGTGTACCTCATCAGGTCCCATAGACATACGTATGTTCAGGTTCCTCAGGTGGCCATGAATTGATCTTTGCTTACAGTGGGAGGTACTTTGCTCCCCTAGGCCCCATCTTGCAGTCCATTCAATCAGATAGTGTGAGAAGAGAGGTTTTCAGTGAAGACTGAGGCAAAAAAGTTGTTGAATCCTTCTCCTCGTCTGTTGTTACCAGATTGCCAGTCTTGCTCATCAGAGGAGGTACTCTTTCTTTCGCCTTCTTTTTCTGGTTGACATACCTGTAGAAGCCCTTCTTATTATTTGTTTCATCCCTTGCCAAGTTCAGCTGCAGACTCACCTTGGCCTTCTCTACGCAACCAGGCATAGTGTCTCTATACGCTCCCCAGGATCCCTGTTCTGCTTCCACTGTCTGTGCAGTCCCTTCTTGCCCTTTATGTTGACCAGCCAGTCTCAACTCATCCATGCCAGTCTCTTGTCTTCCTTACCTGGTTTCTTACACCTGGGGATTGAGGACTCTTGTGCTCTATGGGAAGCATCTTTAAAGACCAGCCATCTCTGTTCTGCTCCCTTGTGCCTGAGGGTTGTTTCCCAGGGGGTTCTGTTGATTAACTCGTTGAAGAGCTGGAATGTTGCTTTCTGAAAATTCAGGGTCCTGACTACATGGATGACTCCCTTTGCATGACTCATATCCCTCAGGACTGTGAAGTCCACCAGTGCGTGACCACTGCATCCCAGGCTGCCTCCAGTCTTGACATCACCAGTGACCTTACTTGCATTGGTGATCATCAGGTCCACTATCTCCTCCCCTCTGGTATGGCTGTCTATTACCTGGCTTAAGAAGTTATCCTCAATGCACTGCAGGAGTCTCCTGCATTGCCATGCTCCTTTTCCAGCAGATATCAGGATTTTAGAAGTTTCCCAGCAGAAGGAGAGTCTGTGAGCACCAAGCCTTCTGTAGCTGGAGTAAGAAGGCCTTGTCAGTAAGCTCCCCTTGAAGGCCTGTAGTAGTCATAACCACAACGTTCCCTTTGTTGTCTTGCTCTCTAATTCTTAGCCACAAGCTTTCAACTTGCTCCTTGATACTCTTCAGGAAACGCTCTTGAA
>NW_010411012.1:15920-35679 GCF_000710305.1 Buceros rhinoceros silvestris | reverse complement strand
ACCCCCTCTTCAACCTTTATCCATTTCTTGACTTAGAGGGCGATGCCTCCACCCCTCGTTCCTCGCCTGCCCCTCTGGACAGCCTGTAGCCATCAATAGTTGCACTCCAGTCATGGGATTTGCCCCACAGAGTTTCAGGAAAGGCAACCGGGTTGTAGCTTTCTAGCAGCACAGTAGCTTCCAACTCCTCCTGTTTATTGCCCATGCTGCACGTGTTGGTGAAGAAGCTCTATAGCTGGGCTGTTGGCCATGTCACCTTCTTAGTGGATCACCCCTTAATTCCGTCAGGGTATTTCATCGATCATTCTCTGTTGGATCCTATCACTTCAGAAGCACCTGGCTCGTCTTTGTATGACTTCCAGTGTGCTGCATTTTCCCCAGCATGCTTCAGAGCAACAGGCCAAGGACTCTCAGTAGCATCTTGTCCCTCTAACCATGTCATGTCATCCCACAGCCTGTCATAGGCAAACTATTATTCCCTTTACCCCCTCAAGTCTAGTTTAAGGCCCTGTCAATGAGCCTTGCAAGCTCCTGAGCAAAGACCTGTCCCCACTTTAAGAAAGGTGAATCTCATCCGACACCAGCAAGCCTGGCTCCGTGTAGGCCATCTGTCCTACTTTGAGATAAACAGGGTTAGTTTTGTCTTTGATAGACACATCGAGTAGCCAATGGTATATTCCTCCCATGTACATCAGCTCGCCTCACTTGTTGTGGAGTTTTTGGCAGGTTCTGGAGCTTTCTTAAAAAGAGCATGCAGGCAGAACCGCACTCTTTTTTTTCCCTGCTGCTTGGCACTACCATCCCATCTCCTCTCTGCTCCCTTTACCAACTGTCCCAAGGTCCTGAAGTCTCTTTTGAGCATTCTTGGACTATGGGTTGCAGCTTTGTCTCCACCTACATGGAAGATCAGTAACGGGTAATAGACCAAGGGCTGTACCAAGCTAAGAAAAATCCTAGTGATATCTTAACCCAGGCCCCAGGGAAGCAGCAGATTTTTCCCATGAGGATGGTCTGCCTGGCATATTGGGCCCTCTGTCCCCCTCAGAAGTTAGTCATCTACAGCTATAACCCGTCTTTTCTTCCTTGTGGAGTTTGTTGGGATACACGGGGTGAGTCTTTCTAGCCTTGAAGACACTTTTGGTGTAGATGGACTGTCAACCACATTCTCCATTGACTGACCTTCCAAATCCACATCCTTATACCTGTTGTACAAGGGCATGTGAGAAGGCAAGGTGCTTTCCGCCACAAGTGTGAACTTGCCTCCATTTACTTCTTTCATTTAGGCTGCTGTCAGCCTGGCAGGGTGAGGATACAGGGTGTTAGCGTTTCTCTCTCAGGGAGGGCAGAGCTTGGCTCCAGCAGTGTATCCCTTGCTCAGCTTTCCTGAAGCTTCTTCACATTTCTACTTCCTCTAGCAACTCTGCCATCAGGATCTGCAGATCATCCACCTGGTGACAACACATACAGCTGGTCTCACTGCTGCCACCCATTACCGTTGAAAGGCTCTGGCACTCCCTGCACTCCGAGACCTGGACAGCTGCATGCTTTCATGGGAGCTCTGTCTGGATCGCCTCCTCTATTCTGGTGAGCATAGAGAACATGGCTTTGTGCCAGTGGAGACCATAGCTAAGCTCCTGAGAGAGTGATGAGCACCAATGGCACTCACCTCTTGAGTTGGCAGAGCTTTCAGCATCTTTCCTGCATGCCCTTCCATGTGAACTGCTGCACCATGCGCTGGCTGATATGTGACACTCCATTTCCTTGCTCTGTTTGAAGCACTCCTTTTGCTTCCTTCTTTCTCTGTACATCCTCCATGATATTAACGAAAAGTAACAATATAGACATTTATAGTGTAAGAATTGGTACACACATAAATGTGTATGTGTTTCGCATATTATGTTGAAATAACGGTAATGGTGGAAAACTTTTGGAGATAGTCCAGTGTTTATCAAAACCTCAAGGAGCCTTGATTTAATGGACAAAGTAACGTAGTTAAATAAATTGTTTCTTATACATTTGCTACTTATTTACTTTGATGCTGAGTTCTAAAATATTCTTTTAACATCAAGAAACTTGGGATACAATATGATTTATTCCAAACCTCTGAAATTTATTGGTAGCCTATTGTTGATTTTATCATCCAGATTTTAAAATATCTGATCAGGGATTTTTTCTGCTCCAGCAGTTTTAATTTTGCAAGCCACTGGACCTTAATGTGAGCTAATGTCTTAACCTATTTTGTATGTGTGTGGGGGGGATCCAAGAAGGGGTGGTTTTTTTGTTTAAAATAATGAGTTTATGTGCATGCACAGCAATTACTGACATTTCATAAAGTTCATATTGCTGTTCCGTATATCTCAAATGTGTGTATCAGGGCACCAAAGAGGAAAAAACACTTTGAAAACAGAGCCTGAATGAGACGTCAGGTTAATACTGGAATGAGTCCATTTTAATAGCTCAGTTTTTGCTTTATTGCATTGTACTTCAAAGAGACTTGACCATAATTGGTTTCCATTTTCCTCCTCTTTTACACTAATAAACTCAGTGCTAAGGATATTCTGCCATGAAAAATAAATATATCCTTTCTTGTACCATGCACAGAAACAATAGAAAGAGTTGCCTTAGGAGAAAAAAATGATGTATGACCAAGGAATCCCTAAAATAAAAGGAAGATAAATGGATTCATGCCTATGAAGCTCTCTAAAAACAGAGAAAACTGAAAGTAGCAAGTGTAGGATTATCAAAATAACCTATGGTGGTGTTAATACATAGAAACAAGGTATCAGACTGTATCTGGCATTTCTTCTTCACTCTGACTTCAGCATAGCTGTCCAACAAGTTTCTGAGAGTTGCATTACCTAGATTAGTTCATATGCTGATATCTGGGACCATAAAGGACTGAAATGGTTTCCATGGCTTGTTTAACACTGACTACTCAATCAACACAATGAAGAACCAAAATGTACCTAGTGGACTTCAAGTGAGAATTTTGCAACTGAGAAATAAGAATAAATTTAAAAAATAAGAAAATTGATGTAAAATAACAATAAAAATAACAACAGTAATAACAGGAAATGCCTCAAGCCTGGCTTTTAAGCTGTCATTCTCTTCCAAGGGATCTGCAGAGTTTGAAATCACACACTTAAAATGCTGTCTTATAATATTTCTGATATATTCTAATTGTGGGACTCTTTGAAAGGGGAAGGCCAACTACGTATAAACTTAACTAACCAACTTGCACTTTATCCACCTTCATGATTTTGTGAGTCTTAGCTGTATTACCCTCAATCTTCTCCCCTGCAAACAAGAACACAAGCCTTTCAAGTTTCTCCTCATAAATCACCGTGTCTTCTAATTCTCTATACTCTTCTAAAATCCATTATGTCTGTCAAAGGAGAGACCAGAACTACCCACAGTACTCAAGATGTTGACACAATACACAGTAGGAAAATGAAAGCTTCTGTTTTGCCCTTCCTTTGAGATGACCATCTTTTAGAAGCATTCTTTTTGGACTTCCCTCTGCCCACCAAGCTGATGATTTCAAGGGCTGACCTTTCCCATAACTGTGACTTCCAGATCTGTGATCAGCATCATAAAGACATAGTTTAGATTTTTTTTTTTCCTAGATGCTTTGTATTTATCTGCAATGAACTTAATTTGCCATGTTTTTGCTCACTGAGTCATATTTTTTTTATGTCATGCTGCAATTCCTTGCCATTGGTGTAAGATCTTACTCAAAAGGGTATCGTCTACAAACACAGAGACTGCTTGGCCCCTTCTCCAGGTCACTGATGAAGATGTTCAATAACACTGGGACAGTATCTCAGTATGGATGTATCTCTGTTCTGAAAAAGGGCTAGCAAGCCCTGTCCTTTGCTATCCCTCAATCAACTTTCATAAAGGAACCTTGCTTCCCATCCTGGGTCAACTCAGTTTCTTTAAACGCTGAAAAATCTTGTCAGAAATGTTTGACTACAGAAAACTTAACAGACTTCTGTAAAAAAAATGGATGCTTATTTAATATAAATAGCTATTGCAACTTTCAAAGGGTTGGGGGTGGAGGGGGTGTTCTCATTCTTATCAAAAGCCATCATCTTGGCAATTTTCCTAGAAGAGCAAAATTGCAACAAAAGTTTCCTATGGTAAAAAAGCAGTTGCCCCAAATAAAAGAAATGCATGGAATTTCTTATTTTTATTTGAAATGCACCATATGTCCTCTAATACCTATGCACAATAGGGTGCAAGTTTAATGACTTGCTTCTTGTGCCCCTGTTGTAATTAGGTATTAGAGGACATATGGCATGGTGCAGCCCTAGTAGTGAATTTTCTTGTTTTGATGGTTTTCTGCTACAGGGATAACATTACTTCACTGATGATATTGTTGAGAGAATTAATTCATGTGTTGATTTCTAGCTTTGAAACCTGAAATTCCTTTCAGAGTATACGTATCTATGGATTCTCTAAGCCAAATATGTAACTAGTATCAACAGGTGAATTATCAATTAAAAAAACCCCCCATAATCAGTTTAAGGAGTATAACTTTAGACACCTTAGTGAATGCTGCATTTATTAGGCTTCAAATTATAGTTAGATTTCAGCATTCATTGTTGAAGGAGTGGCTATGTCTTTTCCTTTCAAAATCTTCTCCTTTTACACATGCAGGCATGCTTCCCAAGCGAACATCCAGCCTCGCATTCCCTGATGTGAAATCTTCAGTTCTCCTTCTCTTACTCAAGTCCCTGCGTTGTGTCACCTTCCATATCTTCTCTCTGTATTCAGTGTATCTGACTGAGTTCTGGCATTTTTCATTTTTTATTTTAGGTATCTGTGGTTAGCTAATGTCTGGTACAGAGATGATTCAATCCTTTTTAAAAGTGTTTATTTTCCAGATAGAAATAAACTATGTATGGAGAAGTTACTAAAAAATGTGAAAAAAAGAGTTAATAAAAATACAAAAAAAAAAAAAGGATTTGAATAAGTGAAGACAAACTATTCTATACACATTCTTTACTGTTGTAATGTCATTCTTAACTAGTACATGAAACTTACTGCTAAAGGTGACACAAAAGGATTTTTTAAATTTTTTTAATGCCTGGTATCATACCAGATAACAAAATGTTTTTTAGTTGCTGTTCTTCAGGCAAGATGAATTTGCCATGTGTTTTAGAGGACATATGGTATCTCAGTAATTCCTACTGCACCAACGTCCTAAACAGATTAAAACATTTCTTCTTGCATGACAAAAGCTCTTGTTTCACTGGCTTGCGATCTAGGGGACATTACTAACATGCAGCAGGAGAAAACGGTATCAACAGATAATGTTTTACCAGTACACACAACAGGCATCAGTTTTGCCATGATTTTATGTGAATCTTATAATACTTAATCTTTTACACAAATTACTCATTCTTGAATGGTGCTAATAAATTAGAATCCCAGTTTGTGTGTATTTTATGAATACATGATCTTTTTTGCACCATCTTTTCCAGGGGCACTGATAACACGATCCTAATGCCCCTGAAAACCTCAATATGCAGAGAGAAAAAAAGAACCACTGATTTTTTAATTTCTGTTTTATCTCATGTTATTTACTAGTTTAATATCTGTGGAAGGAATGACTCAAAATCTTTTAATTTGGGGATTGGCATCATTGTGATAAAGCACAGTGCTACAAACCAATAGCATTTTAAAATTAAAAAGAAAGCATTAAATTGCTTCCAAATTTTCATAATCTACCAAAATTATCATGGGAAAAGTCAAGAGAGAACAAACATTGAAATCTGTGAAGTATAGTCACTGCTTCTTTTGATTGACAGTTTCAAGACTGGCATTAATGTTTGTATCTGTCTTTTCAATTTTTCCTTTAGAAAGAATTCTGCAAATTGTTATCCTAAAGGGTATAGAAATGTTAGAAAATTTACATTTAAAACAAGTGACCTACGTTTGACATCTAATTTGTCAGCCAGAATTTGTGGAATTGTTAGGTCACCACTACATTTTTTGAGTAAGACAAGATTACCTCATCTCACAGAACTTGTTCAAGTTCCCATTCTTAGAAGTACTCATGGTCGCTTGCCCCTGTCCCAGTGAGTGCTGGGAGTAGATCACAGTGTAATGAGCCTCCCAAACGAGCCATGAAGATTGATAAAATACAACCTCAAGTAGCTGCTGGCACCTCCCTGTCAAGCTTACTAATTAGTGGTGTGTTACTGCTAGAGTCAACTGTCACAGTATCTCCAGACTAATAACGTGATCCAGTTTAGAAACAAAAAGGAGCTGATACAGGATCTTTCCTTTTAATTCCACCTCCACATGTCCCTAGGACACAAACAAATTGTTGGCAGAGGTTATTTTAATGTTGTAGAAGGAAGGCTTTGACTGTTGCTGGTTTGTGCACCTATTTACATTTAGTTATGAGCCACAGAAGACAGATAAGTAAAAATACTATAATTCTTTGTTTAAAAGTTAAATCCAGTGAATATGTAATATTTGAAAAAGTCATCTGTTTCCAAAATCAATTTTCATGCTTCTCACTGTTTTCTGGTTGTAATGATGACTGGAAACAGATATGCCAAATCTCAGAATGAAAATCTTAGCTGAGGTATCGCCTGCACTAGAAAAAAACAATGGAAAGAATAATTGTCTGCAAAAAGTGGGTCACAGAAAAATTAATTCCTGAAGATTCATGTAAGACTTAAGGAACAGCAAGGTACCTGTGTAACCTTCATTCAGCACTCTTGCTGAGGGTCATTAAAATAGATCGAACATTAGCAATTCCCTAAGTTCTTCTCCTTCTGATGCCAAATACCAATCAATGGACTTGTGTAATATCAAATATTAGAGGAAAGCAAATTTCTAAGCAGCTATAAATGTCACTTGCAAATTCTACATTTCTGGAACTCAGCAGGGTTTATTTTGGAAGTTACCATATCTGAGAAAACTATCATGTTTTTTTGCGCATAGATTGTACAACAAAGAAGCTCCAAGTTTATAACAGCCTAAGTATGCAATTTCCCAAAAAAGGAAGAAGAAGGAAGAATTAATGAAGCAAGCCAGAAACCACATCATACAAAACCATGAAGAGTAAAAACAAAGTCTTCTTCCTTGTGAACTAGACTCCAGTGGGAGTGAGGTGCCTGTTTTGTCAGTTGTGCCCCCATTTCCCGTACAACTGAGAAGTATTGCAACTCAGCGACTCTGTTGCAGTCTCTGGAAAGAAGCAGACTTAATTGCTTACAGGTTTTCTTTCACTGTCCTCTATAATGTCCACACACAGCTTGTCTCCAGCTTTGCCCATGCCAGTCCTTTCTCTCTATTCCTATTGAATTCTCCTTCCTTTGTCCACCTCTGCACATGTTCCCTCCAGCCTGTCCTTCTCTGTTTCTCATTCCCTCTCTTCCACAATGATTCAGATCACTTTTGACATTTGAAAATATTGGTGTATTTGTTAAAGAACCAAGACGACCTTCCGTAAGGATAACTTCAGATGTTAAACGCAAGTTAAAAAGACTAGCCCTTTTTCTTACATGTACCAGGAGTGATGCCCCATTCACTTAATCACTAGAAGTAATGAGGCTTGCTTTATCCCAGCAAACACCAATTCCTTTTCTATAGATGTATTTACAAATATTGGGTACACATCACATGCAATGCTGAATTGTCTGAAGACATTTTAGAATTCACACTGAGCAGGAAATAGGTTAATATTGGTTTCTTTAGGTTTTTTTCCATTGTCATTTGAAAAGATTTCTAGTTAGAGTTTTATCTTTTTTCCAATCACTTGGACATTTCATGCAACAAAGAAGAGGAATTTGAACAACAAGGGAGTTCACAGAAGGTACCAAAGATGTGAAAGCGTTTTTGTTACTGTCATTTCTTTATATTTGTAGCAGAATAAATCAAGTTTTTATGTCATGAGATATCTGCAGGAAACATTATTAGTCCTTGAATTCATACCTTGCCAATCTGAACAGAAATTCAAAACACAATCTAAACCTACAACACGGTATGTTGTATAAGTGACACTTCATAAGCAACATTATTACCAGAGATGCTTTAATATATGCAAATCAGATCATGAACACTCACAGAAACACAGAACATTAAGAATTGGAAGGGACCTCTGGAAATCAACCAACCCGCCTGCTAAAGCATGTTTGCCTAGATCAGGTTGCACAGGAACACATTCAGGCTCCTGCCCCTGTTCTCGGAGGAAAGTAACAACAATTACCTCCTGCAGCGGACCAGAGCATTGAGGTTCTCTCTCAGCACACCTCGTTCTTACTCCCCTTCCTATCATCCTCAACCTTTTTATGACCTGGTGCACTTGTAATCAGTCGTGGCCAAAGGGGAGGTGCTGGGATCCCAAGTTCTAGCAAGTTCTGGGCGTGTACAAACAATGGAAAAATACCAGGACCTTAAAATCTAGCAAGTTCTGGACACGGGCAAACAGAAACATTACATCACTTGACTTAGGCAAAGGTGGAAAAATACCTGACAAAAGTCAATTATCTTGGACTCTGTAAATAACAGTCCAAAATGAGATCCTTTTGAGCTCTCCTGGATTGCAGTGGTCTGCATCCAGCATCTCCCCTGAGCTGGGATGCCTTTTAGGATCTTCTGACAATGAGGCCAACACAAGGCCGGGATGAGAACCACCTCCTTGAGACTCAGCCATTGCCCACTGAGTAATGCCGATGCTTTGTGACTGTTTTCTCTAAACTCAAAGAGGGAAGTTCTGGCTATAGGCTGGCCTCTTTCTCCGGTCTCTCTACCTATTCAGGTGTTTTGCCTTAGGCATTTGAGAGCGGGCTCTGCATCCCGGTATTTCTGTTTGTTTCCGTTTGTATACAAACAGAAGGTACATCTTGTGTTTATCCATATACATTTTGATAAAAGGTACCTTGTAGTAAGTTAGCGTGAATCTTATTCTCGAATCTGTAATCAAGTCACTGTTTTACTTTGCTAAACCACTTGTTACCTCTTAAATTGGTTAATCACTAAGAGCTGCTAAAATCCAACCCTTTTGATCTACCTTACTAGTAGTAATAAATTTTGAATTGTTGTCAAATTAAACCTAGTTAAATATATTCATCCATGACAATCCTGTCAGAGCCCAAGAACTTGAGGGTGTCCAGCTTGTCTAAATGATTTTTTATGCAATCCTCCTCGACCGAGGGAGAGTCCTCCTTTCTCCAGACTTTCTCTCTTGCCTCCAGGAACTGAGATTCTTGAGGGCCAGTATTAGGAGTAAAGACTGAAGCAAATAAGGCATTCGGTAACTGCCTTCTCTGTATCCAACATCACCAGGCAACCCACCTCATTCAGCACATTTCCCCTAGTCTTTCTTTTCCTACTGAGATACTTGAAGAAATCCTTCTTGTCTTTTACATCCTTTGTCAGATTTAATTCCACGAGGGCCTTAGCCTTCTTTGTTGCATCCCTATATATTCTGGCAACATTCCTATATTCCTCCCAAGTGTCTAGTCCCTTTTTCCACGTAAAACTATCTTCTTCTATCTGAGTTTTTCCAGAAGGTCTTTGCTCATCCATGCGGGTCTCCTGCCTCCCCTACTTAATTTTTTCACTCAAAAAAACTTGTAGGTGCACTCAAGGTACACAAATCCAGCCCCTCTTCTCTATAAGAAGTCTAGTGAACTGTATTCTAAAACTAAAATGGAATAATGAATGGAATAATGTTTATTTGAATCAGGCATGTAACAACATTACATGTATCTCTATACCCTTGTACTTGGTGCGTCAGGGGAAAACTCTTACACAAGGGCAGAGCTTTACTCTTACAGTTTCTGCAGTTCTTAAGGCACACTATTCCTTTAATACATCTCCAAGTGTCTTGTACTTTATGCTTTAATCACAAATGTCAGGGGTGAAATTTAAAAAAAAGTGTGCCATTCACACTGTCGTCTACTCATACACACTGATTGCAGTAGAGACAAAATTTTTATAGTAGAGATATGGGAATGTTATTCTACGTATTTGTTAACACAGTTTTGTATTTCTGCACCCTTAGATGCTGGAAGTTCCGGCTATTTATATAGGTTACTTATAGATTTATAGACTTAAATAGTCTAAGCTTAATTCTGTTTTGCCAAAGGTAGAATTCAGGAGATGACTCTTAGAAACCTCTGTCTGCAAGTCACCCAAGCAGCAAGTCTTGAGAGTACTTTTCTTACAACTCTCAGTTTTCCGTGTAAACTGCTTGATCTCAATTCAGTTCCTACCAGCCATGTGAGAAAAGAGTTGCCCCCATGGTTCAGTTTAGAATGTTTGCTGGAAGTTTCAGCATGATACAACTTGGAAAAGGAAAAGTGACCATTTTCTTCCTCTCAAAAACATTGTCCAAAATTATAGTCAAGCACAGTTTGCAACACAGTGGGAAACAATACCATTGTTCTAGAAACGATTCCAGCACTTCAATTTTCAGCAATTTTATGTTTTTCAAAAAGACCACATATGCTACAGCAAATAAGTAGATATTTACATAAATATATGTGAACAGCAAATCAGAGCTTTGTACATTTTCTGTCTGGAGAGCTTGCTTTTGTTTTGTAAAAACACACATGAAAACCAGGCTGCTTCTGTAAGTATGATGCCACAACAAATAGTACTTCTGGCTATCTCGGCTTCGTTTTTATGTCCTGCAGAGAGTGACATCTGTGTGCAAATTAACAACAGATTTGTGTAAGCTAACTGTGAATGCAAATATTTGGGAGAGGGGGAGGGAGGGAAAAACTTATCTATAAAATAATGAATATAATAATGTAATGAAGTAATTTAATTCAATTTCAAAACACTCCTACTATCTTCCAGGTGTATACATTGTTAACAAATTAATGTATTAATTACTAACTAACTTCAAGTTTCATACGTGGGGTTTTAATAGCTAAAGGCACCCTTGTTTTGTCTCACATAAAATGTCTTCAGAGCAAACCAGCTGATAATAAGCACCTGCTGTACACAGAAATGTTTTGGGGGGGATTTTACTTTGGACTTGTTCTAATCTGGTCCACAAGATGAACATAAATTAGTGACTGGAGCTCACTTGGTGGCTGCTAGGTCACATCCTTTGTGCTAGTTTCATCCAACAGGGAATTCAGCTCATGCACTCTCAAACTGCCCCGCAACACCATCCACAACACAGAAAGTGGGAATAATTTGAATATTGACTTTAAAAGTGTATTCCTGC
Source organism: Buceros rhinoceros silvestris (assembly GCF_000710305.1). Lineage (NCBI taxonomy): Eukaryota > Metazoa > Chordata > Aves > Bucerotiformes > Bucerotidae > Buceros > Buceros rhinoceros. The sequence continues at coordinate 24,473 of NW_010411012.1, read as the reverse complement.
TCTGAATTAAAATATTAATGCAGTCACATCTGCTAAAGTCAGCAAACTCAAAGTGTTGTCTGTCCCCAGACCCAGAAAAAAAAAAAATCTTCAGGAAATAAGGCTGTGAATGTATTCTTCAAAACAACAATCAAACTCCTGAAAGGCTACAAATCCAGGTTATTTCCACAAGGGTGTCTAATCCTACTTGATATTAACATGATACCAACTCATATTAAACATACAATTGGTCTGCAAAGCAGGAGCTGGGAAGCAAGGCAGCCAGAACCAGAACTGGAAGCACCAGCAGGCCTCTCCTACTGAAGTCTGAGGCAGTAAGTACGTCTTCAAGTCTCTTAGGACAGGCAGAAAGCAGGGGGGAGCAGGGCCAGGAGAGTCAAGGTTTCTGGCTGAGGAGACTTTCTCTTGCTTCCCCTTTTAGGTTTCCAAGCTGAAATCACTCCTCATTTACTGCCCATAACACCAGAGGTGTATGCAGGAATGTGCTAGATGATACCCATCAGGCAAAACACAGCTCTCAAATCCCATTTTAACTGAGCCTCCTACCTCAGTGTTTTAGCTTTATACATAATCCTGAATTTTACTTACTCACCGTTCCTGTTATGTTTCTTAACTACCTACTCTTGTTATTTTCCCCTTCATGATTAGCTGTAAAATAATGATTTAGATGGGAGTTCTTTTTGAAAGTGTACCTTCCGTTTAAAGTATCTGAGCCTTTGATAATTATTAATGCACACACAGCAGCAGAGGGATGCTTTATTCACGATGTCATGGTACAGCTATTAATGATACTCAAAGGACTGAAAATTACCATTTCGGATGTGTCCAGAGCACTAAACTTGTAAACAAGCCTGCAGTTAGTGCTATGGATGGTTCGAATCAACAAGGGTGAAAAGATTTGGTTACTCTGTGTATTAGTGTTAATAGGAATAGATTATAGAGGAATATTTGTGATGTGACCTTCTGTGCACTAATTGAAATAGTATTCAGAGTCAGCAGTGGAGTAATCAAGTTAAACACTGAATCATAAATCATCATGAAAAGTGCTGTCACAACTTAGCCATTAATGCCCTGTATTGCTGGGCAGCCTTACGAAAATATCTGCTATGCCGATCTTTAGGTTAATAGGAACAGAAATGGCATTTAAAGACTATTTGGATCAAATCTGCTCTGAGGTTGAAAGTGTTACTCTGTTAATTTACTGGTAATTTGAAGTGATGTAGTAAGGGTTAGAAGCAACACAGCTGAGCCCCATACAGCTAAACAAAGGGTGGTAGGAATCTGTCTAATATTTATTTAATTGCTGTAAAACGCAATACTGACACAACTTTAATATACATATTTGCAGCTTCCCTTTGTCCATCAGTTAGCATTAGGTATGAGGTCAAAATCAAAACACTTAAAAAATTAGCTTCATAATGTGGTTATGCTGTTAATGTGGTAAAGTAGTTTAAGAAGGGGCTTCTGTGTGTTTTATACATATATGGTAAAATCTGATTTTACTGTTATCATGAAAGCTGAGGGCCTTTTAACAAAAGATTTGTGTAAAAGAAAGTACTTCAGATCCCTTTTTAAACATAGAGTTCATTTAATCTTGTATTTGCAAGAAAGAGAAATAAGGCTCACTCTATAGAATCAGAGATAAATGGGGTTTGCAAAGGCAGTAAATTTCTTTAGCGCAATTTTGTGGTTCAGGTTTGATCAAAACAATAAGCATAAGAAATATCACAGCTGGGATGATGTATACATTTTCTAATAAAGACCTATGTCTCAACACTGGCAAAGCTTGTGCTAATTTGATTCGTTACTCATCAGATTACTTCGACAACTAGATGCATAATGTTTGGGGGGGCATCTATTTATCATGATTTGCTTCCAATATTGTTAATTAACATTAACATAAATTACACCAGGCATCTGGTACAAAGGAACTCATTTTAAACAACGAGCAAAGCCAGTCCTTTAAAACATTTCATAGATTCTTGCTTCAAGAAAGCATCAAAATACATATTCATATAAATGTGTGCCAAATACAGATATGACATACTGAAACTGGAAGCAAGAATATACACGACTATTTCTAAAAAGAATCAACAATTATGGCTTTCTATAAAACCATTTCTATATTTCTATAAAACTATACCAAACAATGAAGCATGGGGGAAACATTTAACTCTAATGAAATGTAAAATTAATTACAGCTAATTCTAGTTCACTTTCCTACATTTATTTTTTATTGGCATGTGCCTATGAAGTTCTCCAGATTATTGGGATTTCTAGTTTACTGTTTTAAATGAGAATAATGTTATCCCAGAATTTCCCTGAGCAAACTGACAGCAATATTTAGCCATAATGACCTAGGAATTTGTCGTCTTAGTGATAAGTGATAAATAAAAGAAATTAATAACGGAGATACAAATGAATAAAGACATACAATGTATTTCTAAACACAAAATTACTGGAAACCACTGCTAAGAGCTGCCATAAAATCTGGGATTTTGACTTGTGATTGTGAAGGACCTGACACTGTTTTGTGTGCAGCTCAAGGAGATTTCCATAACGGATTTATTCTGAAATGTCGAATTGTATTGCAATTTGGTGTATTTTCAAAGATTGCTTGTGAATTTTCATTCTCTTCGAGTTCAGATCTCACATGCAGTAAAATAACAGATAGCTAGGATGTGGGATTTATGTCATGTAATTTTAGCTAACTGCCAGGGACCTACCCTAAACTCTGAAGTCAGTGATGAGGAACAGTCACTTCAAAGGAAAGATTCATTCACTTACCTTGGGACAGACCTACTTGCCCTACCAAAGTGCCTAAATCTGCTACAGATGGTCACATGAGCTAGGCCTGTCTGTCCTAGGATGTTGCATTTGTCATCCAGGTCAGCTAGAGCATGACTGGGTTTCTTTAGCACAGAAACATCCCAAATGTCTGCATCTGCCTGAGCCAAGAGTTGAGGTACGGACATGACAATCTGCAGGAACAGCAGCTGGAGTTGGAGGAGCTACCACAGGACATCTTGCATGACATTAGACTCTTCTGAGTAAGCAACTAAATCATGCCCCTATTTGGGTATGATGAATTCCACCCATAAATTTGAAAAAGGTTTCATGCAAACAGGCGTGATTGCATACTACTTGGACAACTACATTAACTTAAAATGGGTAGGAGGGTGAAGTGTCCTCTTTCTACTAGCAAAGCAATGAAATTCGGGTAAGCTAGGTAACCTGGTTTATAGGTAAAAAAAGATCTTAAATTGCCCAAAATCAAAAGTGAAGTTAGCTTGTATTCTTTCTTCAAGTTTTCTTTGCTCTATTATTTCAAAGGTAACTTTTAACTCAGCTTTGCATCTTTTTTAGCACCTGGCAATGTGATGTAAAGGAAGAAATGTTTATGGTTTGCATCATTGAATATGAAATCTTCTAGAATTTGCCTCACAAACATTTATGAACTTTTCCTTGTCTAAAAAGCCACACAGCTATTCCCATTTTCTATACATTGTAAGCCTAAATGAAATTACCAGAAAGAGCTTCTTCCCTCTTAGAAAATAAATCTCAATGCACTAGCTGGATCTGAAAGTCTTCTTGATATTTTCCATATGTATTTATTTAGTAACACAAGACTTTATTTCAATACTAAATTTTGACTGCAAAAATTAAATTAAAAGCTCAGTAAAACCTATTCCTTAGTACAGTCTTGCTGCAGACAAGTACTATTCTTGCTTTATGATAATAGCTCTGGTGGACAATGACAAATCAGTCTGGAACAATTTTGCAAGTCCCAGCAACAGAAGCACATCCCTTCATCCTGAAAGTCAGCTCGACTGACAAGTGAATAAAAACAGACTTACCTCAACACAAACTTCAAGGTAAACTGTCATCCGTGGTTCTGACTGATCTTAAGGTTATTCTGCATGAATATTTTTGTTTCAGGATATGATCGCTTCCACCCAGAAAGTAATTTCCAGGCCGCATACCATCTGGATGATACTATGAAGCTACACCCGATACAGTACAATATAATGGTTTTAGAGATTTAAATAATAGGAGATTCCAAGTAGTTTGTTTCACAGAATTTTATGAGAAATTACAATTTATTACCTTTTCTGGTTATGTTCATTTTTAGCTGTTATTGCCAAATTCAGCCTCAGTGTAAAAGGGTATAATTCTATTGCAGTCAGTGGTGGTCTATCAGTGCTGTATATTCCCTAGTTGGACAATGAAGCTGTAAATAACCAAATGCATCAAAAATAAAAATTGATTACTCTATTTTATAGTCTCTTAGAGTGAATAAGTTTATGATTTAAAGCCGTGTCATAATAAAAGCATGCTGGGAGGAAATCAGAGAGAGAATGGAACATAATGGGCCGAATCTAGTTTTCAGCCAGAACAATTACATTGACTTCCACAGAACTGTGCTCATTTGAGAGATTATTTGTTTAAAAACAAGAGGAAAATATGTTACTATTTGCTTTCTTGCTTGCTTATAAAATAGCATTCTGTGTATTCAATGATATTCTGTATATGCTTTAAATTTAAACCCCATTTCTAACCAAAATTGATTAATAAAATGAACAAGTTGTAACAATAAACAATATATTTAACATATTTTGAGTACGTGTAACAATTAGTAGATTAGAAGCTCAGACTTGCTATAGAAACACTTCAAAATAATTAGGTCTGTTGACTGGAGAGGAGCCATGGACAAAAAAAGCAAGTTGCATTTCCAGACCAACCAGCAGGTCTTCATAGGTACAGAAGGTGGAAAGCTGCCATCTACTAATGGCGTTTGTGATCCCTAAGTGCCCAAGGGGGCTTTTTATTGCTTAATTGTGATATTTGATGAATTTTAATTTTACTTGTGTTTTCTTATCTTGACTCTGTAATCTTTTTATTTATTCATTATTGTGTTTATTGCATTTGATAATATTCACATTCTTTGTGTTTGCCTCCTATGGCATTGCTGGTACAACCTGTACCACCAGATAGATTCAGCAGAACAAGAGCCAATGCCTGGCCTCAAAGACGTTGAAAATTGTTCTGAATTATTCACACAGTTCTAACTGGAAATCACTCTTACATATTTATGCATACACACAAGTGTGTTTTTCTATATATAAATAAAACCAAAATAAATAAAAAGTCAATGCAATATAGATTACACAGTGTAGCTCAGTGTTCTGCTTTGCTATAATCTTGTATAAATCCAACTTGCACAAATTTAGCAGGTGCTTTTAGATTTATATATATGAATGTGAATAATGTATTATTATGCACACACAAATTACATTTTCACACAGTGTGCAGTTTACCTCATTTGATGCTGAAAAATACGTAATTTCATTCTAGGTAACGATAAAGTAAGGAAAGGAAAAGACATATAAGTTCATTTAAGTTGTTAAAGCTGATTTTTTTTTTTTTAGGTCTGAATTAAAAATCTACTGTAGTGACCCTGTCTTGCACAGTATAATTCCCTAAAACTTCTAAGTCACTCAATGATAAGAGGCTGATCTAAATGCTTCCACTGCATTAATCAAATACCAGGTCTAATTAAAAGAGCCATGCACAAAGCTTTTTCAAAATGTTGCTCAGGTATTGCAATAATTTCTGATCACCCAAGCCTGGAAGACAAATAATTAGAGCTGCCAGAGCATTCTGATGAGTGATGTCAGCATCTCCAAGTGACCTTCCCTCCACTAATTAATTTTCATCTAAAGAAAAGAGACCCTGTTGTTGCACATTATTAATTGAGTTCACTAAAAGATGTGCCTGATTAATTTTTGTTGATAATACTTGTCATTCTATGCAGTGGCTGTAATCATTCTATTGGGTTTTATTTTTTTAAGTTGATCTAGGTCTTTTACAATGTGACTGATACAGTATTTTCCATACAGAATACTGTGCGTAAGGGCACAGTCTATAATGTGAGTACACAGCTTTCGTTGTTGCTGATAGTTTAGGTCAAGTGGAACTTTGATGTCTAGTTTGCTAACTTGTTTTCAGTTGAGTTGATGATAGAAAATTTTCCCCTTGGTTTCCCGGTCTATGGGATTCTCGTCTTTTCTCCACATAGTTCCCAGCCCTTATCTGTCTTTGATCATCCTGCCAGCCAAAAGAGAACTGTGTGGTTGGCTAGGAAAAAATACCCAGGAATCCCAAAACTGGTAGGTGTTCCAAGACAAAAGCCATGGTGAGAAGGATGACAGCTCATGGAGCTAGAGTACATGGCTGAGCCTTGTCTGCAATGAAAACATCAAAATCACAATTTTGATCTATCCCAAGCAGAGTTCTCCCAAGTATGTTTTGTAGGAAAGCAAGGCCATAGACCTTGGTACAAACATAGCCACTGTGGGATTTTTGCTATGGGAAGGGAAGAACAGTATTGTCACTTGTATAGGAATCACTATGCAACACCAAGGCCAGTTTATTTGTTAATTTAGATGTGGCTACTGAAGAAGCAATGGATAGACTCTCCCAAAACAACTGAATTACAAAGCTATAGATGTGTAACCAGGCCTTCCATTTGCTCATGTTGATGGCCTTCAAAATTTGAATCTCTCCTTGGAACTATCTTGGAACTATCTAAATTGGAAACTATCCTTGGAAACTCATCTAGTTCGTATAGTTAAGTGTTTGTAGGACCAGAGAGAGTTAAACACAAGGTCAACATTCAATAACAAGTTTCTGTCCCCTCCTTAGGTCATACTCCACAGGTTCATTTCATTTTGTACAGCCCAGTCATATGCAATTCTGTACATGAAGAGATCCGTGCACTTGGACATGTTGGGGGATCTTAAGAGCTCACAAAGCCCATGCCTATAATGAACATGGCTGAGCATAATGATGTGTAATAATATGCAAAACATTACCAAGGATTTTTCAGGAGATGAAACTGATTTCCTGTTAAATGATGTTAAAATGTAAAGGCAATGTAAGCCATGAAAATGTACATATTTTTCCCTACTTTGAGGAGTATTTTAATCATGTTTTAATCAAGATAGCCGTGATTACCAATTTATCAAATATCAATTTAACAACAAAGATTATGGAAATTTTCCCCAAGCCAGTGAACAAAATATGATTAAAAGAGTTCTTCAGAGCACTGTAATGAAAATATGCATAACTCTATTCTTCACCTATGTTCTAGCACAGGAAGGGATCAACATATTGCAAAAGCAGTAGGCTATCCAGATAGAAAGACAAAAAGAGAGAGAGAGAGAGTCATAAATTGCAGTAAAAATAATTATTTTGCAACAGATTTGAAGGTCTCTTTTCTTACACAATCAAGCCTGGATTGAATTTTTTGCACCTCAGACTATGATGAAAGCAACACTGTACCTTTATTTATCCTGGTAAACATCCTTTACTGAGCAGTCTGGTTCCAAAGTTTGATTGATAGGTAGGTAATAAAATTATCTGAATGTAGAGAAATGTTTGTTACCTTGGAAATTTTTAAGTCCCCAGGTGTGTGCCTAAAAACTGGTACTGAATTTTAAATATGTGATTGTTCTTCCTAAAATCTTCTCTAAAAAGAAATGTTGCTTTCTGCATTCTCCTTTTGTTCCCCAAAAGAGCTATCCTACATCTGCAACAGCAGCTTTGATTTTTCATTAAAGAAGATATTGATACATAAGCAAAGATGTAAGCAGAGAGCTGTTGGCTTCATCTCATTTCCTTTGGTTTTTCTTTCTTTGGTTAAACACAAAAACACAGATCACAACCATTAGATCCCTTTTGCTACATCAAATTGCTTTTCATTTATTCAGGTTTCCTTTGATACTTTCTTCAAACAGATTCACAAAACACTTAAAACACTTAAAAAACAAGCATCTTAACATAACTAAGCTATTTGCCCCAAGACCTGGAAGGAAGCTGTGGAAAAAATGTTTTGTTGTTTGTATTCTTAAATACTTTGGATACTGCCAGAATGAGAATGGGTTCATATGCAGAAAAGACAGCTTTACGGAAAAGATTAAAAATACCCTTAAACTACTAAAAATGATTATCTAATATAATAAATATTTCGTATTTTAAAATGGTTTTTAAAATTGCACTTATTTTAAAATATTTGCTTCATAATATACATATCTGCTGGTACGATCACCAGGAGGAAGTAATGGGTTCAAGCATTCCCAGATTTACCCTGAACATCGACACACATCTTTAACGGTCCCTTCTAACTCAAAATATTCTATGATTCTATGATTTTAAAAGGTAGTGCTTCCCCTGTGATAAGTAGTGAGTGTGTATTAAACAAAGAATGAATCTGGTAAAGTACAACTACACAGAAGCAATAGATTTACCTAGGTGTTACAACTTGTTTTCCCTCTGTTCCAATGCCTTTAGGCCAACGCTAACACTACAGTTATGCCAAATTAATTCCAAGCTTCTGCAGGAGAGGCTGTGGTTTCCTCTTCCTTCTTTTTCTCTCCCTGGATAACCAAGCGGCTGCAGGATGCATTGATATGCTGCACGGTGATCCAGTGGAAAACAAACTGAAAAATAAAAGATTTTGAAAAAGCAGTTTGCTATCCTCTCAGCCTGCTG
>NW_010411012.1:14555-15795 GCF_000710305.1 Buceros rhinoceros silvestris | reverse complement strand
TGAAAAAGGAGCAGCCCATGGCATGGTCAGGACCATGGGACAAGGACTGTCCCTTTCAGAGGCAGCTTGATGTATTAGCTTTCTCACAACAAGAGATCAAATCCTCAGTTTTACTGTCTGCCCATGCAAATACCACTGAGCGATGTTTCTTTGACAACCAAACTACACTCCCTTTCCCCTTTTCCCCCTTTAAATTTCCAACCCCGGTCCTAGCTCCAAGAAAATTGGTTGCCTGGTTTTCTGTAAAGATATATCTGTGGTGGAAATTGGCTCCTAGTTGTAGTCACCTAAATTAGGTATCTACATGTGAACTAGATGTCAAAGCTCCCAGTATATTCTTTATTCAGTATATTCCCAGGGGAAGACAAGTATTTATTTATTTCCTTAAACAAAGGGTGCTTTGGGGCACCATACAAAGCTTAGGACAACTGCTTGGGATTAGTATGTCATAGGACCTATGAGAGACCCATACACTCTTGGAGAGATAGCCAAGGACTGGGGAAATACCTTGAGGTGTCTCAAAGGCATTAGATACTACTGCAGAGGCCACTGACTGCAGTGATAGTTTGGCTGGCTGTAACAGGAGCTCAGATGTCCCACTCCTGTTTGACTACATACAGCTGTATCGTGTTGTGAGCTTAATTTAACCACCCTTTGCCAGCTCCAACTGGAAACTTTCTCCAAAACTTTTTTTCTCCAAACTCACTTTCTGTGTCATTTTCTCTACTCAAAATGCCAGGTCATCATAATGTAGACAAGTCATAAAATGCTGCCTCCATCTAGCTCAATTTTTGTACTTTACACCTCAGGAACTGCTGTGTACAAGCCTCTTACAAGTTACGGCTAGATCTGCTCTGCTGTTTCTCCTTCTTTTTCTCTTTCACGCCTGTAGGAAGTTGAGGGAATTTCAGCAGATACTATTTAGCTCCGGTTGCTTCACTTTAATAATCAGAAAAACTGCCACTGTGGAATCAAAGCGACCTGTAAGACACTCATCCAACACCTCACAACCAGGTAGCCCAATATACTGATCTTCTCTCCCGGATCCTGTGGCTTCACCTTATTCCCCCAGAATTAAACCTGGAGAATAACTACCAGAAATCTGCTTTGAAGGGCTTGAAGAATCTACAACCTCATTAGCACATAGACACCATTTTTCAGCTGAGATGTACACTTTTTTACTCCTCTACAAAGTGACAGGATTTAGTTGAAGCCAGTGCACCTCACTTTTACTTCCTGC
>NW_010411012.1:12801-14473 GCF_000710305.1 Buceros rhinoceros silvestris | reverse complement strand
TCCTGCTGAGAGGAATACAGAGACCCTCCATGCAATTCTACTTTAATTAAAGACAGAAAAAAACATCTTTACAGACCACAGAAAGGCCTGACAAAATCAACAGAGGTTCAATCTCTCCTACTGTGCTTTGCAAGTACACTTCCAGTCTTGTAAAATGGGCAGTTTTCATTTCAATATCCAAAAGGACGGTCTATCTGATCTGCGTACCCACATGAGTGCACGCTACCCTAGTTTTAGAGGCACCAGCAGTTTCAATCAAATACGATCTGATAAGATTCTGGAGTTTACGTTCAAGTATTAGTGCCTACATTCGGGAGAAGTTCATGAGGAGAACTTATCTCCTTTGAATACTCAAGATCCCACACTGGAGACAGCTGCAAGGACTGCTCTGACCACTGGAAAAGCAGCTCCTGAGTTGCTGATTCCCAGAGTTTCTGGCCGGGAGCTGTAGGTCTTGTAGAAGCCTGGCTTCACGGTGTTTGTCCTGACTCCAGGTGCAGAGACATTTAATGAATGCCACACCTCAGCTGCCTTACTTGTGTGATCCCTCTGACCGTGGTGGGATTGTTCACATCCTCAGATGGGTGAGGTCAGCAGGGTTTGGCTTACTGGTTTTTGTTTTGTGTGACTGAAAGAATAACAACAGCTCATCGCACGCTGCCTATCACAGGTATGCGTCAAGTGACGACTTCAGCCTGCAGCTGACCTGGGCTGATTGAAACTGTGCGTTATGGATGAGAGACTTTGCTGTCTATTACGGATTCCGTGAGTCTTTCAGTCCTTCAAATGGTCTCCAACATTAGCACTAGTCCAATGACACACAATGATAAAGTTTTATTGCTACTGTAGACTTTTCCAATTTGGAGTATTCTGAGAGTCATCTTCATGTGTAACTTTATGCCAGCTATGCGTGTACACACAGTGTATGTGTAATTGTTTTGGATGATATAAGCTTCCATCAGAAAGAAGATAAGCTGAAATTGCCAAATGCGGTTTTATCAATGACCTTCTATTAGGCTCAAGAGTCACTGGGTTAAATGTCAATGATCTGGTATCTACCCAGTAGCAAAGCAATCTCTTTATTCACAGAATATCTACTATTATACCAAGAACAAATCAGAGCAACTGTTTTCCCATTTATGAGATTTATACAGCCATTTAAAGAAATTTTTCTTGTGAAACCACTGATAATATCATCTCAATAGTAAAGTGAATGGTTTGAATCAAATTTCCTCCAAGCTAGGCACAAGTTTTGTGTGTCAGCAGGAACTTTAGAAACATGCTGGTTTATAAAAATAAGATAGATATAGGCATATTAAACCTGTCTTTTTCCAAAACATGATTCAAATCTCCTATAAAGGTTTTAGGTTACCTTGGAGGAGGGAGAAGAAAAAATAACACCAATGCACCACCCCTCAGCACACACACATACATAAAAAATGAACAAAAAAAATCCCTCCCCCCAAAAAGAAACCCACAAAAAATGAAGCTAAAGCAGTTCCAGAAGAACTGAGAAAAAAACTTTGTAACACCTCTGTCCAGTTATCTTTTTTTCCAAACTATTCTTACAAAGTCTTACAAAGATCAAAGAAAAAGCCAGACCTCCCAGCAGACTGTAAAATAGTTTGACTGGGCAGCTGGTGATTCCCATTTCACCCAGAGCTGGTTCCCT
>NW_010411012.1:6065-12684 GCF_000710305.1 Buceros rhinoceros silvestris | reverse complement strand
GATCACTGCCCCACAACTAAGAGATTCCCGCTGCTCATCACTTCTACTCTCCTATTTAGAAATAGAAAAATGTGCCCTGCCAGTGGCCTTTTGCACTTCTGCCTTTGCTTGCCTTCTAGCTGTGGTGTGCCCAGTGGTCTTTGTGACCTTCTACTCTTTTTTTGTTTTCTTTCACCTCTCTCTCAAAGATATTATGAAAAACAGAGAGCACAACATGTGTCCGACATCCTGAACTGCCTCTGTTCCTCTACCTTCAAGGATCGCATTGTCAAGCCAACAATGGCTCTGCTGGCCTCTCTTTTGCTCTTTGGGATACAGCCTCATTTGAATTTCTTGCATTCATGAGCTTCCCATTACTTGCTCTCCAAAGTTCATCATATACAAAACTCTTCCTATTCTCACTATGGGAGATATTAATCTTGTTTCCCAGAATAAGAGAGTTCACCCATTACCATAGAATGTAGTCCCTCTCCTGAGCACAATAGATAAATATTCCCAACATTTCTTTTAAAGTTAACAATGAAAATATGTTAGAGCAGAGTCAACTAACCCTGAGCAGCAGTCTCATTATGGTCTCAGAGTGTAAATGGAATAGGAGAGTAGGGAGAAAGGATGTTAAAAAACCCCTGGATATTAATAATAAAAGGCTCCATGCAAGTCCCTCGTGCCATATAATGCTTTGTCACTCATTATGTTGTAATCATAGGTGTGAGGAACAAGTTCATCTACACAAATTGGGATTGCAGCCATGAGAGGACAAGGACTTTAATTAGCTGCAGTTCTAACTTTAAAGTATTGTCCTTATAATAATAGAAGGATTCTATCTATCTGATACAAAAACCTATCTCCTCCTCCACCCCTTCTGCTTCTATACAGCACCCTGGGTGCTCACAGTGGTGGGGTTTTTTTTCCAGTTTCATTTTCCAATTGATTTCCATTTGTTTCATTTTCTCTTGACATATCAGAAATCATCAATCACGTAATTAAAAAGGAGCTGCAAAATCATGATTAATTACTATCTAGAGCAAAGGAATGTGAAATCTCCACAACAATTGAGGGTGTTCTGTGAAGGGCTGAATACCTCTCCAAGAAACCAGTGTAACTGGTTACACCAGGTTCACTCATCTGGGAGGCAGTGTTTAGAGGGCTATTTTTCTTACGATAAATTTTACTTCAGAGTTGCAAAGAGAAATCATCAAAAGTTGGGAAATTAATCCTAAAAAACCCCAAAGTTATTGTTGTTTCTTTTGGCTTCTTTATTTTAACGAGTCTTTTATTATACCATTGCACAATGTATTTCCATAGGAAAAATTGCCACATGTGGTCTACAAGATGGACAATGGTCCAAGAATGAGGCAGTTGTTCCATGTTTCCTATTACTCTCATATTTCAGAATACTGTCCCACCTCAAAAATAAGAATTTTTTTCCTTGATAGGATTTGTTTTTATGACATATCTAAAAAGTGCCAGAAAACCTCACAAACATTAATGGATGCATGCATGCTTACAACACTTTGGAGGACAGGAATGCAATCTGCATTTTCAATTGTTTGCTCTATTGAAACTCTGCTGAAAAGTGTCTGCTTTTTTTCAGGTGGTCCTTTTGATGGCAAGTGCAAGGAAGAGTCTTCAGAGTCCTGTGGCTGCATTCTTCACATCTGCATGTTTTTCAGTAGTCAAAGATACAGAAGAACTTGCAGATTTCCCCAGATGCTGCACATGTTTACTATTACTAATGTAGCATTTGCAGTCTGCTGTTAAAAATTTAGTGCATAAACAAGAAATACATTTTTAAGATCCTAAAAAGCCACAAAACGTGACTTATTCCTTTCCAAATGTCAAGTCCTATTAATCACTTACTGACATAAGACATCAGTCCACATAAAGTGTAAGACTGTATCTTAGGTAAAATATTAAAGTATTACAATGCAGTATAAATAAAAAATTACTGTCTGGGTTTTTAAAGGTATCCGAACTTTTTCTGCTCTGACATCTCAGACAAACATGCTTCTGGCCAAAGGACAGCCCAGCAAAATCAAATCTGGTATAATAATCAGCTGAAAATTGTAACTTAGAATTGGACAAAGATGAAATGTGGAAACAATGGGAGTTGCTAGAGTGAAGCAAGGGTTTAATGATGCCCATAAATAACAACTTTGTCCTGGGAAAATTAGAGGCTTCTGTAAGACTTTTATTCTCCACAGAAGCATGTGAAAATGTTCTCTGAAGAGACTATTTAACAAAGTTTATCCAGATACATAGGTCCAGTTACATTAAAATACAAAATCTCCAGAACTGAACTAAGTGGCAGAGCCAGAGAGTAATGAATTATGTCTCATCCCACAGTCCATAGTGCTACATTAATTAGCATTTTCAGTCCACTGCTCATGGTTATGCTGTTAATTTTACAGGCTTTTGAGTAACTCCTCTGCATCGGTTGTGGATGGTAATGTATCTTCTGGAGAGACAAAGTTAAAAATGCTTTTGTAACCCAGATTTTGCAGGAGAAAACAGTGCTCCCAGCTCAGAAGACAACTTACCATTTTTTTCTACAAAAAACAGATACCAAAATCACAGAACTAAAAGTACTGCAACTGTGCCAAAGCAAACACTAAAGTGTAGATCAGTGTTGAAGACACTTTTAAGTTCAGAGAAGTAGAAGGAGCAATTATTCCAAACATGCACTGAACTTCCAAGAGGCTTAAAGAGATGGTGAGGAGAAAGGAAAACCAGTGACAGGGTGTTTGAACAGTGTACTAAAAGCTTTGCTGTGGTTCCAGATATCCAGTTCCATAATGCAGTGTTGATTCCTGTATTGCCCCATTAACAGACAAGTAAAAAATACGTAAGCGAATTCACTTCCTCAGTTACCTGCACAGCCACTGGAACCACTCTTTTAAACTCAATTTACATTTAGGATTTAGAATTTAGGGTATAAAACATCGCCCTTAAACATTCCCTAAACAATGTAACTTTAAATCTATTACTACTGCCTGAGTAGTGGTGTTCACTCTCACAACTCTTACAATTGTGCTGTAGACATGAATAAAAGAACAGGTCCATATGTAATTAAATGTTTTTTTTTCAAGTTTCATTATGTTTTCAATCTGATTTTTATATTCTCATGGATACTTTTAAGGTAGCACTGAAAATTAAATGCCAGGTACATAATTTGTATTTTTATAAGCTGTTCTTGAAAAACGGTGTGAATTTTAATGTCTCACGTACACTTCTAATTGTGACCTAAGTGAATGACTGTATAATTAAAATTAGTTAATTTCTTTTATATAATGATTTCTACTATTTGCTACTGTTACGTGTTTACAGTAATACTCTAGGATAGTGATTTTTTTTTTTTAACCTTTGTGGACAGCTTTAAAATCTGCCTGTAGAGTGTGATTACAGTTATAGGGTTGTGAATTTGAGGGAATCATTTGAATGACAGTGATTTTTAACTGAGTGAGTGCCCGATATGGTTGTAAGAAAAAAAAGCCTAATTACAATAATAAGGAACACAATATAAGTAAAACATGGCAAGAATTGAGACAAACCCAGCTGCTTAAAGCTCATTTCTCTTCTCCTCATGTAAGCAGATCATTAGGAAAATCAGAGAGTCAGTGCCATAATTTTATCTCACACATCAACTCTCCGATTAAAACATATATATGGGCTTTGGCATCTGACTCAAATAAGGCTATTCTTGCCCTCCCATAGAGGGAACACAGGCACCGTGGGGGTCAATATACAAGAGAGAATGGGAAATGACATGATCCATCAATACAGGGGGATGGGGCAAGGATGTATAGCCTAAAATGAAAGGGTCATAGTAATTCCAAAAGTCCTATGTGGATCTATGTGATGAGAGACATCCTATATGCCATTTACTAGGGTTGCATTTGAAAGAATACACTGCACAGGGTTCCTCATTATTCATTAGGGCTGAATCCCCATTCATTCTCCTTTATATGCCATCCTGAATCTGCCCTACAGGGTCTTTTACAGGGAAATAACAATAAACTCTCTTATCAACAGCTTGTTGTAACAGATACAATACATGGGGTACTGAGATCAAAAAGAGCGTGAAAAGCATTTCTGCCAACATCGTACAAAATATTGAACATCTGCTATATCTGGGATCCTGGGAGTTGTAATTATAATTTTTGAAATCTGCACACAAGAGTTATAAATATTAGAACTGTAGCCTGTGAAAGCCATGAAATATTTAAGTTGTTTGGCAGGCTTAAGAAAAACTCATAAACTTAATTTAAGCAGCCAAACACTGTATTTTTACAGATTTTACATCTTTCATGTCATTAGTCATATAAATTAAAGCAACCACAGAGCAGCACAGAAGTTGCAATGGCAAGTCCTGTGGGTAAAAAAAAAGGTCAGCTTGAGATTTAAGACTTTCACCAACACTTCACCTTTCCACTTGCCCTGTATTTCAATTCTTGTATTGAATTTGTCATAGGTATTTTTAACACATCCATTATCCCATTGTCTGTTAGGTCCCAACAGTGTGCTTGATGCTGTACACATGTATAAAGATAGTGGGACAGATTCAGCAGTTATTTGGCATGAGTCTCGGAATGCAAAGTAGTCCTTAACCCACCCTATTTATCCTGTCCAGTGAGGTCAATGGCTCCTCTGAGCTGTTGGTGAGACACTCATGAGTCTTGCTCTGAGTCTTTCCTACACTAAAGAAGCAGGAGACAAGGCGAGAACACTGCATCCAAATGGCGATCTAACCTTAAGACAAGGCAGGTAGCTTATGCAGATCAGTGATGAAAGGCATTGGGGTAGGAGCCTAGATAGCTTGGCAGGAGACAAGAAAAAGATACTGCCACACCTAAAGGGTTATCACAAACAAAACAACGTGATAGCAAAGGGGGAGGAGTAGTAAGAGGAGTGAGAAACTTAAAATTGTGCACAGGGGCTTTTCAGTTCATTACAATCTTTTAAACTTGCTCGGATGCATAAGAAATGTGCTGGACGGAGATGAGTAAAAAAATAACTGAGTGTAGAATAGTGAATGCAACAGCCAAACTCACAGAAGCTCAAGTATGAAAAGACCCAAAGGCAAATTCTCGTTTGTACAGTGTCTGCTCCACCTGTTAGATAGCCATATGCTACTAGAGAAAATGTAGGTCTGCAAAAGGATTTGGGGATCGCCAACTGTGCCACCACAAGCGAAGCAGTAAGTTACCTTGAAAAGAAACAAAGCAAAGAATGTAAAGATGAGGGCACAAATGTTGCTCTCCATAAATACAGTGTCGAGCAGAGAACACCACCCTCTGGACTAGAAACTCATCTGACATCAGAGATATGACAATGGATTAGCGTAAGGGAAACAAAGGAAAATGTGCCTCAGGGGGGTGCAAATATAGACAACATATGCACAGGACTTCTCCTTTGAACTACTGAACTGTGAGTAAACAGACAAACACATCCCCACCCTTGACTTATCCAATAAAACATGTATCTAAGTGCCAGATGCCACAGAACTATGAGATGTTAGGATAGCTATTAGTTCATTTAATGAACCTAATTATGATCTCACTTTTACGTGTTTTATACCAGCATAATGCTATTCCAGTCAGCAGAGCCATTCACAACCTGCACCTTTGCGCTGCACTGCCAGCAGATTCTCTGCAGAGGTGCGGTATTCAGGTTGAGATAGGTATACCATAACTAGAGAGGGATCACTGTGATTTAGAGGCTCTCATCTAAACCCTTCTCCTAGCTGCTATTTTAAGATAAGAGGAAAATCACGTGCCTTGAATGTCCCCCATGCAGCAAAGATTTCTCTTCTTTCAGATAGACAAGGTCTGAGAGGGTTTATCATGTTGTAGAGGAGCCTAGATACTTCTTTAGCCAAAGAAGATAGTGATGCAGAGGGGAGGGCTTGAAAGGCTCTCTGTAGTGCCTACCTTCTTTCATGGATTAATAGCGGATCTGATCCCTGAATAAGGTTGGGAATTTAGTGCAGTTTTGCAAGTTACTTTTGCCCCAAAGAGCAACCTCTGTTAGCACGGCCTGGCTATGAATCTGAACTCATAATTCGTATCCCAAGAAATTCTTACACTCTACAGCAACTAGTTCATTAAAAAACGCAAACAGTGTAACTAAACATTTCATGCATGAAGTATTTTACAAGAATTTTGTTAAAATCAATTAGTTCAAAACACATAATTTCAACAAATGTCACTAGCTGTCCCATTTTTTCATATGCACATCAACAATAATATTTTTGTTACAGAATACCATATAAGGAGCTCTCACTGTCCTCATTTCCACATGTAGCACTGAAAAGAGATGTCCTGTCATTCTCAGCACAGGCAATTTTAACTATCATACATCTGGGATACAAGTGTTTTAGGAGTACAAGCATGTCCCATTCCCCTGACAGATACATAGATGCTCGTGTACATCCATACAGTGATGAAAACACCAGTCAGAAGACATCCAGACAATTGTCATCATATTCATTCTCTATTCTTATGTCTTTCCTCCAATAACTTGGTTTTTCCCTATCTCATAGGTGTACTATTTCAGATGACCTGAGAGGACACTTATGATGATTTTGCGCTTTCTTCTTCCCTCAATTTTGTTGGCATCT
>NW_010411012.1:303-5887 GCF_000710305.1 Buceros rhinoceros silvestris | reverse complement strand
TCAGAAAGGAAAACCTACAGAAGACCCTAAAAGACCCTAAGAGACCTGGAGATACTGACAGGGTCTCTGCAGCTGGATGCATCTCTGAATTTCTTAAGCTGCATGCTTAATGGTTGGACTTGGTGATCTTAAGGGTCTCTTCCAACCAGATGATTCTATGATTCTATGATCTTAGGCTAAGCTTTCTAACCAGTCTGTGGCAAAGTGACATAACCAGTTTTCTTCAACCAGCACATCATGTTATTGTGTCTGTATAATCATAGGCCAGTACTCAATTCCCACCTCAGCTTCTATGCTGAAAAATCTCTTCAACGTTTTGAACAAATGTTAAGGTCAAGTTAAAATAAAAATCATTGCTTTGTAAGATAAGATTACTTCTTATGCTTAGCACAAACGCTTCATAATTTCTAACATATTTGTAAGAAAAGGAATAGAAAATGATTCAAAATAACAAAGAATCCTTACATTTTCCCCCAAAGTACACAAGAAGTTGGAATCATCAATGTGAGGCTTTTCTGACAGCACTACAGTGTTTTATTTCAAATGGTAGCTAGCTGTGTTTCTAGAAAATTAACTTCTCAGTTTTGCCACATATACTAGAAAGCCCAAAGCTATGGTATTTGAGTAAGTCACTCTGAATCTTAGTAACTTTTATTTTCATCTAAATTTCTACAGCATTGCCACAAGGTTTTTGCAAATACTAATGATAAAGATTTTGGGATGACCTGGCTATATCCCTAGGAGTTCAGGCAAGTTTCTATTCATGTTAATTGGACATCAAGTTCTAGCAAAAAAAAAATAAAACAAAGGGTACCATTTTGAGAGTCAATAAACATTAAAAAAAAATACCTGGAAACTAAAAAGAGGTTATTCATAGTCACTTTAATGTGACATTGTTATTTGCCTCAAAAATTAATCAAAACTGCACTAAATATAGAATGAGACCCAGGACAAGTCTTATTTTATCACTGGACACAACTGCCACATTTTAGGTGGCTGATATTTCTGCATTACTACCTATTCTACAATGAAAAAAAATCCCCAAGAGTTATATTGTGGTATATATATATATATGTCTGCATGGGCTGGACTATCAAGTGGGTTGAAAATTGGCTGTACTTCCATGTCCAAACAGTAGTGATCAATAGTTCAACATATGGCTGGTATCCAGTAACAAGCAAAGTACCGCGAGGTCAGTACTGGAGCGTGTATTTTTCAACATCTTCATTAACAACATGGACAATGACACAGATTTCACCGTCAGCAAACCTGCAGACAACACTGAATTTAGAGTGGTTGGCTGACACGATGAATGGTGCAGCATTGGTCCAGAGGCACTTTGAGAAACTTGAGAACTGGTCCAACAAAAAGGTCATGAAGCTCATCAAGGAAATCTGCAAGGTTCTGTGCCCAGGTGAATAACACCATGCATCAGCGCAAGCTGAAATACGACTGCCCAACAAACGGCCCTGCAGATATCTAATGCTGAGTTAATTTACAGTAGACACCACAAATATGAGTCAACAGCCCGGTTTACCACGGGCAAGGCACATTTCCCTGCAGTGTGCCACTCTGAGCAGTATGGATAAGGCTGCACCCAGAATGCAGTGTCCAGTGCGTTACCCCAGCCCAGGAGGGACTTGCAGAAACTGAATAAGGATCCCAAGGTGGAAGCAGAGGGCTATAAAGATGCTCACAGTGTTTGAAGAAAGACTGAGAGAGTGGGCTCGTCTAGTCTGGTGAAGAGGAGACTGAGGGGTGATCAAACAGCAAGCCACAATTACCTGAAGAGTAGTTATGAAGACGAAGAAGTCAAACTCTTCTGTCAGTGGTAGACAATAACAAAGGCCAAGGGCCACACATTGTAGCTTGTGAATTTCAAGACGGGCATTAAGGAAAAAACATTGTTTAGAGAGAACAAGTTGCCCAGAGTGAGTGCGACATCTCCATCCCCAGCGGTCTTTATCATTCAGTGAAACACAGCCCTGGCTGATGTGCTCTGGCATTGGTGATAGCCAAAGTTGGAGCAGTAGTTTGCAATAGATGACCCCCAGAACTCCCTTCCAACCAACATGTCTGTGACTCTCACAGTTGTTTCTGTGACTGCAAGTGTGCATCATCTGGGAAGACTGCAGACACCTTTGTAAGAACTCAGTGACAGCAATGTTTTATTCTGTGTTTAACTATTAAACATAGGAAAGGGAAAAAGAATAAGAACAGTAAGTATTTGCTCGCACTGATGTGTGCAGGTGAAACAACTTGTTTATATTCTCTGTATCATCAATCTGCAGGGACCACGAGCACATAGTATGCATGCATAGCATATATTATGCATGTCTAAAATATCATATAATATTCTTAGTCACAACAAAGTCATAGGAGTTCAAATTGAACAACCCAGATAGGACCAAGAGGACAGAGGCAGAAAGCTTTCAAGGAGCAAAGGGGGAGAGCACTGTAACACACACCCCAAGGCTTACAAAAAGAGCCATTCATACCACATACAAAGCAGGAAAACACAGGGATGTGCACACACGTCTCCCCATCTGAGCAGGTCAGATTGAACAAGGATAATCATTTTAAGTGCCCAAATTGCCTGACTCCACATGGTGCCATCAAAAGCATTTTCATTTTTATCCAAATCAATGTCACCATTTTTCTGTAAAAATCGATGAGGAAAATAGAAGAAAGGATAGAGGAAGACACAGTTACTGAGCTCTGTGGAAGCCATCACAAAGCAGGATGACTGTAGGAACGCACGACTATTGGCTTTAGCAGCTAAGATATGTCCAATAACTTGTAGACAAGGTGTACTAAAAATAGCTAAAGAGAAATTCTGGTTTTACCAGTAGACTAAAAAACCTGCTGTTTCATTATCTTTTTCAGTTATAACCTCTCCTTTCCCCGAGCTCATACCTAAAAGCACGATGGTCAGACTTGCTGAGCCTATGTTTCCTTCATTTTCCTCTGAATGTTATGAGACAGCAAAGTGACTAAGGGAAAATACAGTGAGTCTCTAACACATGCAAAGAACACATAAACTAGGGAACACGTACTGCCACCCTGCAACGAGTTAATGTGAGAGCACATGCTGTGACATTTCGGGAAGGAAGTACCCTTCAGCCTAGCACCCTCTCTTGTTGAAAGCAGAAAACTGAGGCATGATCTGCAGACACATAACATGGCTGAGGGAAATTCAAAAAATCCATCAAAAAAACCTACCTTTCCAAAGACATTTGTGGTAAACCTGGCCTCCTGATATTTATAGAAAACACCTAGAGAGAACCTTGTCTCCATGTTGGTTTTCTTAGCAAATAATTTTAGTGGGACAAATGTGTATCAGCACATTTTTACTGAGGACTTCCCTTCTGATTTCCAGAAAGAGATCAGAGTAGGACAAAGTAGGTTTATCAGGAGCACTCTGGGATCTGTAGACTTCCAGGAACGCCAGACGGTGTGGCTCGCATCCCCAGATCACACCACATGGTCATGGTTATCCATCTGCATGATAGCTATAAGCGAAAGGGGGCCATTTAAGAAACACACTTCAACTTAATTGAAAGACAGATTGTTCCTCCTCTCAGAAGTGTATCTTCATGGTATTTTTGATACGTTTCAACAAAAAACTGACATTGAATATACAGCAAAATATCCAAATCATAAGAAAATTTCCTGTCATAACCTAATAATTCTGAATTGGATTACCCATGTGATTTTGAGGTAAAATACCTGGGAGCAAGTGCAGACAACATTTCATCATCGCTGGCTTGCAGGTAGTTCAGAAAATCCTGCTGCAATTTACCCAATGCCAGTCTTCTCATATAAACAATCTAAATTCTCCAGATAACTTCCCCTTTAGAGGATTGGAGTTGCGAATCTAGGTAGCTGAATAAGGTTATTCAAGAAGCACCGCGTTTTGATAACGAAATCCTTTGTGATGATTACCTAATAGCCAGCATTTGTTCAAACACTTTTAATAGACCCTTTTTATCACATGCAAAAAGAATTTCAGTGCTAGTTCAGTCTCCTATTTCATTCTGTCATGAATCACTTTGTAGAGACATTTAGAAGTCAATAATCCACCGTAGCTTTGATGACAGGTGATTAATTTCTACATTTTAGAGACATAATAAGATTTAGCAATAAAAAGGCCTTGAAGTAACCTACCAAACAGCTTTAATCTCAGCCTTGGGACTGTTGCTAAATATGAATGCTTGTACACAAATGTGGATGATTTAAGTTGGTAGGTTTTATTGCAGACTTCTTCCCTTTTCATATTAATCTTGCTTTACAATCAGGCTATCTATCTGTACAATCAGTTTATGCTGAATATTGTTTCTAACAGAGTACTTGGGGGAGGAGAGTTAAATTATCTACCCACAAGGGCTATATTCTACGGAAAACAAGTTTTGCATGCTTTCCATTATGTGGCTTACCAACACTCTCTGTGTGGCAAGGTTAGATGGGTAAATAAAAAATAAACTAGCAGACACTCGCTAGTCAGTACCTGAATGCACAGCCACACAGAGCCCTCAGGGCTCAATCCATCACACAGTGAAACTGGTGGGAGTATTTTGTTAACTTCAGTTGGCAGATCACTGTAACAGACATACTTGAATAAAAGAAGAAATTCCAATCTCGCGAGCCATGTTCTGGTTGTAGAGACAGATATACCTATATATAGATACGCCAGTATAGTCCCTCATCCGACTTTTCTGAGCTCTCCCAAACATTGCCTGGATTCTTTTCTTCCAAAAGTGGTTTTCTGCTGTAAACATTATCTGGGAAAACTGAAAAAAATATTCTTTCAAAACCCCAGTCCCCTGTGTTTTCTTTATACATGCTCAGGAAAGCTTCATTTTTCGACTCAAAAGTACTCCAGTCTGAAACCTTTGTGTCTATAAAACACTAAATCTCCACTGAAATTCCCTTAGCCCAGAATGTCAAGATAAATTCACAAAATGGTTCTATGTGCTGTTTCCCTCAGGGAGAAGAAAAGAGTGCTGCAGCAACTGCCTCAGAAAAACCATTTGGTAATGGTGAATTGTGAAGACTTTCCTCAGTTAAATGGGAGCCTAAGGTGCCCAACCTAATTTACTATGTGCTGTGGTCATATGCTTTCCTATGTAAAAATACGCTAAAGAAAAGCACAAACAGCCCTGCTAGCCGGGCAGACAAAGCAAGTCGGAATGCTCCTTTGCCCTTTTTTGCAGCATGTTATCTTTAAGGAGTCTTTCATGGGCACCCCCTTGTCATGGGGAAGGAGCTTGCGCGCCCTTGTGAGGTTGAGAGCTGTGCTGGTGGTGGCATGTGCCTCCGGTGGGGTCTGCCAAGCCAGACAGGTCTCAGCTGAAGGGTCACACAAAGTGTGTCCATGGGCAGGATGGGCTCACTAGCCTTCGGGCAACCATCCTAGGAGAAGGACAACTCTGACTCCAAACCCGGGCAGATGGAGCTCGTTCATCCTTGTAAGGCATCCATCATCTACGAGAAGGACACTCTGACCAAACCTATGACCCGAGGACTTCGCTGTCACCGTCCAAGCTCGCTAGGCCCTGGCAGATGAACCTCAGGTGTAAAGGGT
>NW_010411012.1:0-216 GCF_000710305.1 Buceros rhinoceros silvestris | reverse complement strand
AGGGTGCACTCATCGCTTGCAGTGAGCGTGGGAAAAGCCCTTCCCAGATCTTTGTTCACGAAGCCAAGCCATGATCATGATGATCTTGAAGGAGACCAGTACTTGGGAGAAAACATGGTAGAGAAACTGAATTTCTCACATCTGAGGGCAACATTGAAATATTTAATAATATTACAAACATTCTGCTGTGTGATGGCTTAGCAACTTCTCCTGTTT
>NW_010411011.1:10524-11233 GCF_000710305.1 Buceros rhinoceros silvestris | reverse complement strand
GAAGGCACCTCATTAGCCTTTGAAAAGGATACCCGCGGCAAGGCCAGAGCCCTGCGAGAGAGCTCTTCAGTGAAAATGAGCTGTTAGGGAAGCGATCAGAGGAGCGTGCGGCAGAGCTTTTAAGTCACAGTGAACTGTTACAAAGACAGTCCAGTCCGAAGGACGGACGTGTGAACGCGGCTTTAAAAAAAAGTGAACTATTAGAAAAAGTGCTGTTTGCAGCGGCCGAAAGGGAGATGAGGTTACGGGAGGGACTGGGTAAACTGCCTGAGCGGATCGGAGATGCACCGTCTCCCACACCAGACCGGCACATCCCTACGGCGGTCCGCCATGAGGACCCTGCAATACAGGGAGAGGATCGCTGGCGTCGGGGCGGTGACAGCGAGCAGTTAGCTGGCCCTGCCCCGCAGCCGGTGACTGAAGTCCCTGGGCACGGGGAGGGAGATCAGGCCGTACTGAGCGAAGCAGCGGCATAAGGATGTCGGCAGCCCGTTGTGTTTTGCACGGACACCCCAGGGACCCGAGCTGGCACAAGGGCAGGATCAACGTGCCCGCAGGCTGGGGAGGGGTGTGGGTGAGAACTGATGGCGCGTTTCCTTGAACAGAGGGAAGCGCGTCCTCTTGAGCACGGAGAGAGGGGAACCTGTTGTTATTCACACTGCAGGATTTTCGGACCTAACAGCCCCTGTGCGAGAGGCAGCAAATCGTC
>NW_010411011.1:5946-10229 GCF_000710305.1 Buceros rhinoceros silvestris | reverse complement strand
AGACAGCCAGCCGCACCGCCGCCGCCACTCCGTCTCACTCACAGCAGCACCCCTCACACTGCGGTGTGGCCCGCTGGCCGTGCTGCGCGCCCTGGCACAGCGTCTGAGACGTGACCCCGAGCGGGGTAAGGGAAACTGGGCGGCGGGACGCCAGCCCGTGGCGGGGAGGGCTGCGGGGAGGGCTCCGCCGTGGGACATGATTGCTCTGGACTGCCGGACACAGACCTCGCATTCCTCGGGGGGAGGAAGAGAGCCGCCCTGCCCGGAGGGCGTACTGGCGCTGCAGCGCCGGGAACCGATTATCAGTTCATCACCCACTGATGCGGGTGACACTCCCACTTTTGCCTCTGCTGTTAGCTGGACGTGCCGGTGATATGGGGTTTGTGACTAGTTAAAATTGTTTAAGACATTTGTTCTGGGTGCATGCTTTTGGAGGAGAGATTCCCCATGCACCCGGTGCCGTAATAAAAACATACCTGCCTTACAGCCTTCTGGGTTGTGAGGTTTGATTTTTCCGCAAGTCATTTTGGCGCCCCAGATGGGACATCTCTGCGCCTCTACAGGGGAGTCCGAGGTGCAGACTTCCTAGGCGCGCCCTGGGATATTCCCACAGGGACTCGGTTCTCCGGAATCCCGCTGTAGGAAGCAGACAACGATCATCCTCGGTGGAGGAGGTATGTTAAGGAGTTTTTGTTTAAAAGGGTATTTTGGGTGGTAAGGGAATTTTGGGTAAGGCCGTTGAGAAAGCCCCAAGTAAGATCATTTGGGTTTAGAACGGCTGGGGTAGGAAGGCCAAAAAGGAAACGGCCAGGAGGAAACCCGCCCAGTAAGACGTCAGGGGACGCCCCACGCACGGTCCGCTAAGCCGTAGGGGATGCCCACGCTCGGTAAAGGGTAAGGTAAGGGTCCAGTACTGGAAATAGGGCCAGTCGCATAGGCCGTGTCCACGCGGACAAGGGGGTGTCCGGCTGGGTACAGGCTTGGTCGCATAGGCCTTGTCTGGGCAGGCAAGGGGGATAGACCCTTGTCTGTACGGGCAGGGAGGTGTCCGACTGGGTATAGGTAGATTATTTAGAATAATAAACGGCTGGGCTAAACCGATGGAACGGTTGGGGATTTTGGGGATTTAGCGGGAGAAGTGACTGGGAAATTTTGGATTACTTGGGTAATATTGCATTAGTTGTTAGGAAATTAAAACTACTGTTGAGTGAACACTGGTGTATGTAAGTGAGTGTGCCTGTGTGCCTGAGACGCAGCCTTGCTGCGAAGCGAGTGGGAGTCCTCATCTGCGGTTCTGTAACTCCACAAGGGGTGCGGCCAGAGACAGGCGAAGCGTTTTTGTTGTCTTGTCTTTTGTCCTAACTGTGTTCTGTCAGTGTTGGCTGGCTGGTCAAGATCCCTGATGGCGATTCCATAGGTTTTACTATAGTGGCCGACGAAGTTAATCTCCTAGCTAAGGGAGAAAAATATTTTCTCAGGGTGGACTGTGGAGAGCTCCGAATTGGAACTCTGGGAAAGGATGAATTTATTTGGAAAATTGGTGTGCCTGTGGTAAGGAAACCAGCAAATTATTGACCGGAGTGGGTTAGAGATTCTTGGATTATTGCGAAAGGATTACTGAAAGTGCAGGAAGGTTTAGCGAAAGTCGAGAGGAAGGAGTAGTGGGACTGGACAGTCAGGGAGAATAGAAAGCGATTTGGGTGGCAGTTTAAGAGAAGGAAACAGAATGGGAAATAAGCAGTCAAAGAAGATTCCGGGAAGGAGTCCAATTGGCTGTATTCTACAGCACTGGGAGGAGATTGTAGGGAAGGGAGGCACAGAGAAAAAGCAAAAGCTTGTAAAATATTGTAGTCAATGGTGGCCGCTATATGAATTGGGAAATGGAGTTAAGTGGCCTCTGCACGGCTCAGTAGATCATAATACTGTGTCAAAACTCGTGATGTTCATAAGGAAGGAGGAAAAATGGAATGAAATAGGTTATGTGGAGCTGTTCTTTACCCTCCAAAAACACATGGAGTGGCAAAAGGACTGTGGGTCAGCTTCACAGCACCCGATGGTATTAGAATTAGAAAAGGAATATCAGCCAGAGGCAAATAACAAATTAAGGCATCAATTTTCAGAGGATGAAACAGTCCAAATGGAATTATTAAGGCAACCTCCCAGATGAAGGGTACAGGAGGAGGACATGGATTCCACTCCCAGGGAGCCCAGTCTCCACTAGGACCTGAGCAAAAATGGTTGTGCAGGCACCTCTTCGCGAGGCAGTAGGACCGGAGGGGCAGCCTATATTGATTAAAGCCCCATTTTCCACAACGGATCTTGAAGTGTGGAAAACGGTGGCAAAGAATTACAGGTCTGTCACAGGTTGAAAAGGGGGGCTGTTTCCCACCGAAAGGGATGCGACAAAACAGTGTGTCAGCTGGAAAAGCAAACCAGCAAAACCACACACAAGGGAAACTTTTGATACTTGTTAACGGCTTGTCAGCACGTTAACGAGCTCGTTAAGGCTTTAGTTGGGCAAAGGAAATGATAATACACAGACTATATATATAAGGGGTAGAAACAGAAAAAGTTTAATAGTAAAACACCCCAAAAATAAAATAATTTTCGAAGTTAAACAGGACTGGAAACGGGAGAGAGAGATAAAGGGAGAAATTAATAGACAAATAGATAAACGTGTACGGTTACACATAAAATCTCCCGATCGAAACGATCCCCGCTTACAAACAAACTCCCCCCCACAATGGTTCGTCACGCCAATGAGGGGGGAGGGGGAAGGGAAAGTCCAGTCCGTTCACCTGACGAAAAAGTTCTTGATATAAGAACTTTCTCCTGAAACAAACCTTTCATGCAAATACAACATAGTCCCTCTTTCCTCCGGAGTGGCTGCAGAGAACTCTTCTCTGCCAAGGGTAGCTCTTCCCAGACTCCCCCACACACCACACACACATCTGGCCCACGGGCCGGCCGGGTCACGTCCCAAGGGAATATCTTCAAATTCCCCTGCGTGTTGGTGCCTACTGCATCCGCCGCAGAGATAAGGGGGAATCGCTGGGTCGATCCATCACGGCAAAACAGTTCACACACCACCCCCGCCAGGAATCGGCAGAAATGGAAGAAGGTTCTACCTATTTTGCAGGAGGAGTCTTTTGCTGCTTCAGGGAAATAGCAGGTGGCCATGGATGGTGTTTTCTCTCCTCAATAAAGGTTTCCAGTCGTGGGGCATATTTGAGAAACCCGCAGCACGGACAAGATAGAGAGGACAGTAGGTAGAGCAGAGGGGGAAACAAGATGTCCCCAAGTCTCTGAACACGCCCCCTTTTATGAGTTCGTTCAAAGAGGTGTGTTCTCCTTCCCGGAAGCTCAGGAAAACCACAGCTCTCTGGAAGAAGAAAGCCAGACAACAGAAGAGCATCTGGTTCCACCATGTTGAACCCAGGACAAGGTCCGACCCAATTAGTGTTACCAAGCATTTTCAATTCATTATCGAATTATCAAAACAACATAACCCTGATTGGAGTGACATTCAATTACTGCTAGATTGTCTGACTGAGACAGAAAAGAATTTGGTTGTAAAAACAGCAAACGATTTGGTGGAAGATCATTATAAAGCCAAGGGAGGTGATGTTAAGGAATTTTTCCCTCTCCAAGATCCAGAGTGGGAACCTAATCTGTCAGCAGAGCTGGAAAAATTGTGGGGGTATCAGGGGTGGATTACTAAAGGGATGGAAAGGGCTATCCTGAAAACAATAAACTGGTCTGTGTTGTATGCGGTGAAACAGGGGATATCTGAGTCACCCTCGGAACTCCTAGATCGCTTAAAAGATGTGATGTGCCGCAACACCCCGCTGGATCCTGGGGACGAAGTAAGAAAATAACAACTGGTCTCTATTTTGGGGGCTATCTGCAGGAGATATCAGACGGAAATTACAAAAGCTGCGTACAACTGAAAGCAGAGACATAGAAGTGCTATTGGACGAGGCATGGAGCATATTTAGTAATAGAGAAGTGCAGATAAGTCAGGGGAATAAGGGACTTACGGCAGCAGGAACTAAGGTAGAGGATAATGAAGGGACTCAGTCTCAAAGGGGCCCTCCCTTGAGTCGAGATCAATGTGCAATATGTAGAAGAACTGGGCACTGGAAACGTGAGTGCCCAGATTGAGGAAAAAGGGAGAAATGGAGAGGCAAACACAAAACTGTAGTGTATGTTGAAGAAAAAGATTGACGGGGACCAGGGGAATCTACCCTAGTGGATCTGCTGGTTGTAATGAAGCTAGGGGA
>NW_010411011.1:1342-5864 GCF_000710305.1 Buceros rhinoceros silvestris | reverse complement strand
AGGGAAAGAACAAAAGAGAATGGAATTCTTGGTGGACGAGAGCAACTTGCTCAGTTCTAAATCAGGCTTTGGTACCTCTAGAAAATGAATACGTATTTGTAAAGGGTGCGACTGGCCAAAGTGAGAAGGTACATTTTTGCAAACCACTAAGATATAAATTGGGAAAACAATGGGGCATTCACAGATTTTTATATATGCCGGGCTCCCCAAAACCTCTTTTGGGAAGGGATTTATTGGAACAATTGGGGGCAGTCATTAAATTCAGAAAAGGGGAAATGACTCTGGAGGTGGATGATCAAAAGTACGTACAAATATTAAGTTTGTCCCTGGTTCCTGAGGGCTGTAAAGAAGGAGTTGTGAATGAGAATGTACTGAACCAGGTATACTCAGGGGTTTGGGCTACAGACATTCCGGGAAAAGCAAAGAATGCTCTACCATAGAAATTAAGACTTAAGGAGGGAAAGCAGCCAACATGAATAAAACAGTATCTGCTCAAAAGGGAAGATAAAGAGGGAATTGCCCCAACAGTGGAAAGATTCCTGCAATTGGGGTTATTAAAAGAATATGAATCTAATTTTAACACCCCCATACTACCAGTTCGAAAACCGGACAGATCATACAGGATAGCACAGGACTTAAGGGCCATAAATAAGATCATGGAGGACCTCTATCCTGTAGCGGCCAATCCTTACACTCTGTTATCTGGGCCTCGAGCTAATTTGGTTTACAGTTTTGGATCTAAAAGACTTTCTTTTGCCTTCTCCTCCATGAGAATAGTCAGAAATTGTTTGCGTTTGAGTGGGAAAATCCCAAAAGTGGGTGAAAAGCCCAACTTACCTGGACGGTGTTGCTGCAGGGATTTAAAAATAGCCCCACCCTCTTTGGCAATCAGTTGGCTAAGGATCTGGAATCCTGGGAAACACCATCTGAAGAGGAAAAATTACTGCAATACATGGACGATCTCTTAATCGCCACCAGGACAAAAGATGATTGTCTAGTCTGGACAGTGGGTGGGACAACGGTCCCTGCGGCAAGGACGGAAAGAGGCTATTTGCCAGACATCAAAGCCATGCACCGTTAAAGAGCTGCGAACCTTCCTAGGGATGACGGGATGGTGCTGTCTGTGGATTTATAACTATGGTTTACTTGTAAAACCTTTGTATGCCTTGCTGGGGAATGAACAAAAGGAATTACAGTGGACTAAAGAATCTACCCAAGCATTCAGGGCACTGAAGAAAGCGCTGATGTCAGCCCCAGCACTAGGGCTCCCAGATGTAAGTAAACTATTTTTCCTCTTCTCCCATGAAAAACAGGGGATTGCATTGGGAATCTTGGCACAAGACTTGGGTCCTTATATGCGAGTGGTCGCTTACTTTTCTAAACAGTTAGATACAACGGCCAAGGGATGGCCAGCATGCCTGAGGGCAGTAGCAGCTGTGATATTAAATATACAAGAAGCCCGCAAATTTACTTTGGGGCAGAAAGTGACTGTATTGGTATCCCACACTGTGTTTGCGGTCTTGGAAGCTAAGGGAGGACATTGGCTGGCCCCATCAAGATTCCTGAAATACCAGGCTATTATGATTGAGCAAGACAATATAGAGATTATTGTCAATAATATTGTGAATCAGGCTTCTTTTCTCAGTGGAAACACCGGAGAACCAGTACAGCACAACTGCCTAGAAACAATTGAAGCCACATACTCAAGCCAGGCAGACTTGAAGGATGGTCCTATACGCGGAGCTACAGATTGGTTTACTGATGGGAGCAGTTATTTCCTCGAAGGTAAAAGGCAGGCCGGATATGCAGTTACCACCAGCCAAGAGGTTATCGAGTCAGGACCTCTACCAACCAACACGTCAGCACAGAAGGCAGAGATAATCGCTTTATCCCACGCTTTGGAACTGGCTAAAGGTAAAGTTGTTAATATTTATATAGATTCCAAGTATGCATTTGGAGTGGTACAAGCCCACGGAATCATTTGGAAGGAGAGAGGACTCTTGAATTCCCAAGGAAAGAATATAAAACATGCAGAGGAAATTTTGAAACTTTTGGAAGCAGTTCAATTGCCAAAGAGAGTGGCTATTATTCATATTAAGGCACACCAAAAGGTAAGCACAGAATTGGAACGAGGGAATGAATTAGCAGATTGGAGGCAAAACAGGCAGCAAAACGTAAGATAAAAATAGAAGGAGCCCTTATCCCTGATGGTAAAATAGCTTTAGAAGGAAAACCAGAATATACTCAGGAGGATAGAAAACTCATTATGGATTTAAAAGGGAAGTGTAATGAAGAAGGTTGGGCAATAACTCTGGAAGGGAAGATAATCATACCTTCTTGTTTAATATGGCCTTTAGTAAGGGAGGAACATATGAAAAGACACTGGGGAACTGAAGCCCTGTATAAGCAATTGGTTAGGAACATTGTGGCAAGGAATTTATATACAACAATAAGACAGGTAACTCAACAATGTGACCCGTGCCTCCAGGTAAATCCCAAAGCTTCTTCCAAAATAAAGATGGGCCAGATAAGTAAAGGTAACTACCCAGGGCAATGTTGGCAAATAGACTTTACTGAACTTCCTAGAAAAGGGGGGTATAGGTGTCTATTGGTACTCATGGATACCTTTTCAGGTTGGCCGGAAGCTTACCCTGCAAAGACAAAGAAAACTTGGGAATTCACCAGGATATTATTACAAGAGATAATTCCTCGTTTTGGGGTTCCTGTTACAATATCCTTGGATAGAGGACCACACTTCATTTCAGCAGTGGTAGAGGAGACTAGTAACTATTTGGGAATAAAGTGGCAACTGCATACACCCGGAGTCTAGTGGCCAGGAGGAAAAAATGAACTATCTATCTAATCAAACAACAGATTGTAAAGCTCGGGCAAGTAAATATACCACGGCCACAGGCACTCCCATTAGCTTTGGTAAGAATACGAACAAAGCCGAGGACCAAAGAGGAATTAAGCCCTTTTGAAATACTATACGGGTGACCGTATGAGGTAAAAGAAGGGACATCAGCAAAGGTAGGAGATGAAATATTAACATCCTATATGGTGGAACTAAGTAAACAGCTTGAAAAATTAGAAAACATGTAATAGGAACCCAAAGTCAGGGACTAGACGGGCCTGTACATAACATCCAGCCGGGGGATTATGTTTATATAAAGTCTCTTACAGGAGAACCCTTGGAACCTTATTGGAAGGGACCCTACCAGGTGCTTCTAACCTCATTTACAGCTTTAACATCCTATATGGTGGAACTAAGTAAACAGCTTGAAAAATTAGAAAACATGTAATAGGAACCCAAAGTCAGGGACTAGACGGGCCTGTACATAACATCCAGCCGGGGGATTATGTTTATATAAAGTCTCTTACAGGAGAACCCTTGGAACCTTATTGGAAGGGACCCTACCAGGTGCTTCTAACCTCATTTACAGCTATAAAGATCAAGGAAAGGAGTGCTTGGATACATCACACGCAAGTGAAGAAAGCATGGAAACCACCATGGAAAGTCAACCAAGTACAACCTGCAAAACTGTTCTTATCATGATCCTGATCATAAACTTGAAATTGGAGGGTACACAAGGCCAAGCTAATATTGGATGGACTTGGCCGTGGACTCAGGCTTACCTAAAATAAACTGACAGTACGGGGAACAGTTTGTCTTAAGGGGTTTAAATTTGGCTACCCTAATCATGCACGGAATTCAACGGTATACATACTGCAAGAATGGAGTAAGGATATGGAACAGGGAATTTATCAACTTCAGGGTAATGTAGGAGATCACATCCAGGTAGCATGCTGAATGATAAATGGAACAACTTATAGAGGGGCAAAACCAATTATGGATGGAATTCCCTGTACTGAAAAATTTACAGAAAATGTCATCGGGATTCGTCCTATAAGAAAACCTACTGGAATCCCTTCCATAGGAAACTCTTTAAAGATCTGTACTTGCAAAGATTCAGGTTGTCAGCTTAATTTTACATTAAAACAGACCGTTCATGGGATGTGTCTCTGGGACCATGGCGACATCACACTTGCATTCAGATTTAAAATATCGACAGAAAGGCCTACCACAACAGGTAGGCCTGTCACAACAAAGACCAAGCCAGCACCCAACCTAAAACCTAGTAGCTACGAAATTGGCCCCTATATAATAAGGAATACAGGTCGACAACAACTGCTATTTAATCTGGATTGGTCTCTTAAACAAATTGAACTATTAATGTTAAACAATTATCTCAGAAATTCAACTGAAATGCACTCCCTATTTGCAAACATCGTATATAGGGTGGAATAACTGGTTAAATAAGAAAACAGCTTTTAAAAAATGAACAAAGAAGGACCTAACTGGAGCGCTGGGAATGGGATTGGGGGTTTTAAACAGTATTGATTCAGAAGTATTAATGAACAAATTGGCAACTGCTACCACTGATCTAACAAAATTACAGTATTCTTTAAAATCCTCATTATTGGCGATAGGGACACATCAGTGGTTATTATCAAAAGGATT
>NW_010411011.1:0-1233 GCF_000710305.1 Buceros rhinoceros silvestris | reverse complement strand
CAAATATAAAAGATCGTTAATTACTTGTAGATACAATTGAGGGACTCCAAAATAATGTTTCTCTAGCTCTTAGTTGCATTCAGGCTCAATTGCGGGTATAATCAATAACAGCATTAATTATAAGAGAGGGGGAAGAAGGGGTCTTCCCTACAGAAATCCAAAAAATAATCTGGGATAGAGCTACAGATCTCGAACGAAAGCTTCAATCATGGTGGAAAATGGCAAATTTTTCTCATGATCCCACCACCAACATAGCTAGGACCTTTGTATTAACCATCCGGAACGCCTCTATATACGTAGTTCACCCTATTCTGGGATTGGGAATAAATCACAAGGGAGTAATACTTTATCCATTGGAGCATAGGACATGGGCTCAAAAGATGGGGAACAGATGGCAAACAGTGGACTTAGAATTGTGCATAGTGCGAGATCAACAGGGATTTATTTGTGAAAGTAATGCAGTCAATACACGAGACATTTGTTTGGACACCGAACAAAAGATTTGCCATTTCGAAGCCCACCCTGATATTGACCCTAAAACCTTATTAATATATGTGGGAAAAGGCTGTGCTTGTTTAAGAACCTCTTGTAAATTTATATTTGTGGAAGCCATTAAAGAAGACACAGGGAATTATTCAAACCTTTGCATTTGCAATTTTACTCAGATCAATGGGTGTGATTTTAATTCCTCGGCACCAGTTACCTCATATCAGCTCATTAGTGCTAATTACACATTATATTACGATCTGATCCCTAGACTCACTGGGATGAATTTAAACCTAACTAAGGAACTATTGCAACACCAAAATTTAATACAAATATTGGAAGAAATTAAGGGAAGCGGGCAAAAGACTCTAATGACAGTCCACCACGATACCACTCAAATCATAGGAGTTTTAGAGAGAGTAGGAAAGGATGGGAAGCATAAATGGTGGGAGACGCTTTTTGGGTGGTCACCTAGTGCAACGACTACGTTGAATAAGATGTTTCATCCCGTTGTAGTCCTTTTGGCTCTGTCTTTGTTGGGTATTATTTTGTTCAATTATATTGTATATTGTAAATTGGAGAATAATAAAGCAACTGGAAATTTTGATGCATCATTTTAACATAAGGCAACAGATGGAAATGGGGAGAATATGGGAAGACGTGGAAAATTAATGCAGGTAGTAAAAGAATTTACTATCTGGAAGAAAAGGGGGGGATGAT
The DNA here is from genome assembly GCF_000710305.1 of Buceros rhinoceros silvestris. Classification (NCBI taxonomy): domain Eukaryota; kingdom Metazoa; phylum Chordata; class Aves; order Bucerotiformes; family Bucerotidae; genus Buceros; species Buceros rhinoceros. The sequence continues at coordinate 27 of NW_010411011.1, read as the reverse complement.
ATGGGGTTTGTGACTAGTTAAAATTGT
>NW_010411010.1:97241-111454 GCF_000710305.1 Buceros rhinoceros silvestris | reverse complement strand
TCTGCTGTGAGATCAGGCTGATAGAGTTGGGATTGTTCAGCCTAGAGAAGAGAAGGCTCCGGCCTTCTAGTACTTAAAGGGAGCCTGTAAGAAATACAGGGACAAACATCCTACAGGGTCTCTAGCAATAGGATGGGTGATAGTTTTAAACTAAAAGAGAGTAGATTCAGTCTAGACTTAAGGAAGAAATTGTTTACAAAGATGATAGTGAAACACTGGCACAGGTTGCCCTTAGAGATGGTAGATGCCCCATTCCTGGAAACATGGAAAGGTCATGTTGGATGGGGCTCTGAGCAACCTGATCTAGTTGAAGATGTCCCTGATCACTGCAGGGGGATTGGACTAGATGATCTTTGAAGGTCCCTTCCAACCTCAAACATTCTATGGTTCTGTGAAAATAATTGTCAATACCTGTAGGATACTTTTGTGCTAAAGGCATAAACAACCATGAAATTAATGTCACCAAAGATTAAGGATGTCATAGAAGTACAAATCATTCACTCTTAGCCGCTTGTTTCTGAACCTGGTCTGCCTCATCTGTACACACAGGGTTTTTAAGAGTTCAGAAACAGAGCCAGGGAAGAAAAGAATCGGGAGATACTCGAGCAACTGCCCAATGAGCTTGAAAAAGGGAGAAAATCAAACTTCAGGGCAGACTTCATAACTTAATGTGGTGAGGATCCTAGCTGCAAACCTTGAACTCTTACTCTATGTTATATATGATCCTCCCACGAGGAGGGGAATGCAGGCTAAAAAAACCACAGGGCTCATCTCAGGCTGAAAGGTGGGATGCCCTTTGGGGACGTTCACTAGTTAGCAAAAATTACAGTCATGCTCAGGACATCTTTGTTTGGAGTGACACAGACAAACTGGCTGAATCCTTGGTGTTCAAGGCAATGAATCAAGCGAAAATAGAAAGCAGGCATAAATTTCCCCTGTAGTTTACATCTATTGATACTAACATAATACCGTTGTGTGGTTTTAAGAAAAATACTTTGTATATTTCATGTAACTGTCGACGTATCTAATTTTAGCTCCACATTATACAACATTGCTCTGCTTTTTTTTCCTCCAAACAAATACATGACTCATTTTATATTCCATGGACATACAAACGTAAATTGCCTTCTATCACAGCAACTAGTAGTCTTTTGCAGAGGAAATAATACAGCATGTTTTCAGATTATTAAATCCACAAAACTGATCCTTCCCACTCCAACCACGCTGCTGCCTGGGCTCCCTGGTAATGTTCACTGTTCTAGAGCTGTTTAATGGCTTCAGAAATACCTGTTAGTATTTTACCCCAGCTGAGGCACAGAGGATGGGAGTGATTCAGAGAAGAAGTGTTGCCCACTCCTTCCTCTTGTTTCATTCTCCTAAAGATAGAAATGCCCATGTTCCTAGTGAAGTTCCTCAAGTTATCACTGCTCCTCAAGTGCCACAAACAAGCCAGAGCATTGCACCTGGGCCAGGGAAGGTCCCCATGGGATGTATGAGGACCCCAGGATATCTTCCTGAGTGGTGGGGAGTAGTGTGAACTGTGTTCCCATCTCATCCAAGGGAAGGTGCAAATACACCCTGTGCACCACAATTCCTGCTAGGCACCATCTTCTGCCCAAACACAGCTCTGGTCCCAAGGCAAGGCACGTAACAGTCATTCACTGGGACACATCAGCACTTTTTCTTGCCCATTAAAATTTTCTGACTGTGATCACCACCAGGTTCTTTGGAGTTCTACATAGAAGCAGCTCAAAACAAAAAGGGATGGAGGTTTCACTGCACGTTTGCTCTAGGAAATAAAAAGCAGACCTGCCTCTTCTACTGTACAGCACCACACCACAGCTGCTGAGAGACTATCATGAGGCTATAATTAAAAAATTCTAACTGACAGTGTAAACTTATTCTCTTACTTTATGGATCTTCAAATGAGCATATATATGTATGCACATGTTTTGATCTCAGTGAGGTTGTAACATTGTTTTAAAATGTTTTACGAGAGAAAGGTCTCCGGATGCTTATCTGTTTCTGTTGACAAGCAAAGTGGGTTTCCTCAGTTTTGTGCAGTTTCGCTTATGTCACGCCCTACAGCTTGTACTGTAGAAGAGAAAGCTGAAAGCAGAGATCTGCAATGGTCCCGGGACTGTCCATCCCTCAGACTGCGAACTTGTTAGTGCTTCTTCTGAGAAACGCTTTGCTGATACACACTTAAACGAAACATGTATGAAATGAGAGCTCCTTAAGGACTGACAGAGTTTCCCCAAAGGATCATTATAAGGAAATGGAAATCTGTTCTGATCTGCAGGTAGAAAGGAGGACAAATGCTTTGTGAGACATTACAGAAGGCCAAAATGGATGGCAGATACTTCATTAATATTTTATTCACGCAGAACATCCAGCAGCATTTGCAGGACATGGTATGTAACACTGGCCTCATTTTGAGATCTCTGTTATGAAAGATTACCTCCTTATGGCCCTTCACTGTGATCTGAAGTGTTAGCAGACTTGCAGTGAACATTCGCTATCTCAAAGCAAGCCACAGTGGCTCTTCTTTTCTCTCTCAAAGGATGTTTAGGTTAATTAATTGTTTTTCAAAAGGCCAGTTTGCTCCTGAACAGAATTGCTAATGGAAAAGAACATAGTCATGTACTACTTCTACCATGGTTGTCTCACTAACGTTATCATCTCACTAATTTTATTCACCAAATATGGAAGACAAGCAGTTTATGCACCTACGCAACTTTGACTTTGTGAAAAGGGAGGTGTCAGTCTGTTTCCATCACCACCAACCAGTATATGTTGCAGATTTCTAAGCTGCTTTGTTCGGTTGTATCATTTGCTTATATTGAGGGAGCTGCTTTAAGTACAAGCTTTCAGCTTTGGGGTGATTTCTGAAAGAACAAAAATGGTTTAAAGGCACAAGAGAGATCACCTGGCAAGGACAGATTAAAAATTAACAAGGGAAGTTTGACCCACCACGTCCATGAAAACTAGGGTCACATAACGGACCAACTCTTAGAATAAAAACAAGTGGTTCATAAAAGCAGAATTAAAAATATCGAAATAGAACTGAAGCAAGGAAGGAACTAGAACAATTTAGGAAATCCTCCTAATGGGGGAGTCTGTAGATTTGCTCCATGATAGCTGTGTTTCTCTTCATTTATTTACCTATTAGCTGCTCTCCACAGTGTAGTTTCACTATTCAGTAGCTCTGCCGTGTTAAAACAAGGTCAGGTTCTGATAACAAACGTGGCTGAAATGGTCCCGCACTCCCGACAGAAATAGGTCATTTAGGAAAAGCTCCCCATTTTTAGCTCAGCTAAAATGAAACAGAAGTTTTTCAGTATTTCAAAGGCTGAATTTTACTGAGCGCATTGTAAAAACAGCAGCGTAAGCTGGCAAGCAGGGCAAGAAAGAGGCAGTTAGCGTGAAATGGGAGCCAAGCTTTTCCCAGTGAGATACTGGCCTCTGTTGACTGCAAAATCCACATTCTTTCTGGAAAGGAAGAGATGGGAACTTGGTGGATCAGCAGTACCTATATGTTCAGTCCCCAAACACATGCTTAATTCTACATGGTAGTTTGCAGTTGCCTTGTTGCAATGACTGTAATTCATTAATGGTTTTCTTTTTATTTCCAGCACACACTAGAGCACAGACCCTCTGCCTCAGGGCTTAACATTTGTATTGAAGACAAGGACTTCAATCATCTCCATGACAGTGGGCTTAACATTCCCATCCTGTTTCCCTTTCCCGGCAGCTCAGAAAGTAAAAATTTACCCCAAACACTCAATCATTTACAGTTGCTAATTTCATACTCCACAGTTTAGGCAAAATTACCCTACTTGTATTCCAGAACCACTTTACCAAGTATTGTTCTTTTAATGTAATTTCACAGAAACATGTCTAAATCCCACTTGGACTTAAGCTGGGGTGCATCACTGAATATATCAGCACTTAAACAATCCAGCAGTTCAGAGAAAGGCCTTTTACAGCAGTGAATATTATCCTTGACTACTGAGCACCAGCATATCCTCTCAAACATCAGACTGGTACCAAACATGTGGTCTGCTGAAATAGTATCTCCATGTTAGGCATCACTATCGCTCCACCACAAGGCACAGGGCATTCGTTAATCCAGTTTCTGGTCTTCCTGCACGTACTTGATCAGGAGCAAATTGCACCTCAAATGGCATCTTTTCCCTCTCTTCCTGGGTAGGGTTAGGAGCAAGTGTTTGTTTCAATGCAAGGACAAAGGGAAACAAATGAGCCCATAGCTTGTTTCCTCCGTCATTGTGCCATGGCTACTGGGGCACTTACCAGAGACAAAGTTCTGGTTCAAGCCAGCAACAACTTCTTCAGCCAAGAGAGCATGTGTTGGCAACATTTATGACTGCCGCAGGTTGTTGTGGGGCTAACCCAAGGCTTTTCCATGAGCAAAACCAAGGCACACGTGGTGTGAGAGTTGCTTGCTATACCAGTGGCACCAGTCATTTGTCCCAGTAATGGCTAAAGAGAGGGCTGGGAGGATAAGAACTGACTCCTTATAGCACAGCTTATTAATTTAAAAAAAAAAAAAAAAAGCACAGAGTAATGTTTCATTCATAACATCTCACATAAAATTCATTTGTTATCTGGCTTCTCAGTATTGACACTGTAGTTACATGTTCAGCAAACTCATACTAAAGTCTACAGTTTCAGAGGTACAGAACTTGGCCGTAAACAACTGCTTCCCAGCCCTTATTTTTGTAGACAGGCCACTAACTTAGTAACAAGTTAAAACATTTGCTTTTTAAATTTGATCATGTTTTGGCAAAATGCATGATAATCATAAGGTTTTTCTTCTGCATATCATAAAAGCCCGCATAAAAGCCTTTTTTTTTTCTTCATGTTAATCAGCTCTTGTCACTTTGTAATGTGGTGAGCATTCCTGGAAGGGCGGGGGGTGTAAAAATCTATCAGGATTCTTCACAGCGCCTGTAGTGAAAATTCCTGCCATCTCTATGTACTCCCTGAGCTTTTAGTTTTCTTTGTCGCATCTTTTAGAAATCATCATATGTTTTGTAAAGGCAAAGAACTGAAACACGCAGAGCTTACATCTAGGCAGTGTGAGGGGGAAAAAGGAAGGAGCACGCTCTCCGCATCAGCGCAAAGGCCATACATTTCAGACTGTTTATTGTTATGCTCTGGTCGGGTTTTTAGGTGTTCTAATTTTTTGCTACTCATATCCTTTTGACTATCTTTTTCCCTACGATATTATAAATTGATGTACTACTCGCATGTCAATGGTGAACTGCATATTGTGCCTTTAGCAGGAACTGTACTTAGTAATTTTTCCCCAATAAATGAGTGATAAAACATTGCTGTTACTGAACAACATGAACATGCAGTTTATTACCAGCCTTACTGCCAGCAATTATTCTTGTTAGTAAAGGTAATTTACAGACCTGTGCTGTCAGTTATAGGCCACACCACCGGCCCACTAATAAGCCACTAATTTTCATGCTTTGATCTAGGCTAGACAGGAACACACAGTTCGGGCATCTAAGATGAGACAGTTTTGAGGGCAGAAGCTCAGATAGATGCAGACACCAAAATAAACGCACAGAAGGAAACATCAGAGAGAGTTCAAATACTGCCATAAGACATTTTTCATCTGCATGTTTTATATTTGATGGTTTTAATGTCAAAACTTTCCATTTCAAGTGCTTAATGCTTGCTCATCTATAACTTTGTTTCTGTGCTTCTGCTGATGTGCACGCTCAGATGTGGGAGGATGAATGGCGGCTCAACTCCTCTTCATTTCTGTGATCTGGTCCAACAAACTACAAGAAATGCAGGCCTTGCCCTGCTCCTGCGCAAACATTTTGAGGGACCTCCAGATTTTAGATGACAATTTCCCTTAGACTGGTATGGCATCTGGTTGTTGCACACATACCCATTTCTTTCAAAACTCCAGGTCTTCTGACTAGATGAGCAACAGGCCATCTCAGCAGGGTGGGAAAAGGCTGAGAGCACCGCTCCGTTCAGAGGCTGCATCTGTCAACCAGGCAGCTCCACTGGAAAACATCAAAAACTTTCAAGTGGTGTGTGTAATCACCTTAGCCTCCCTTATGACTTGAAGACAAAGAGATACCGAATACTTGAAAGGTAAACTGAAAAACTCCTAGAGGTCCTGACAGCACGAACAGCCAAGTTTTTTTCGTTCTCTATATGCACCAGCACCTCCTCAGGGCTTAGAGTCCACTTCTCCCAACCCCTTCCTTTCCTCCTTCGATTACAGCTCCCCTTTCAGATTTCAGCTTGCTGCATGCGTAAACAGCCGTGCCTTTCACTCTCCCTCTTGCACAGAAGTGTAACCATGTTGCACAACTCTCAAACAACTGCTGAGTCACACACGGATTTCAAGCTGCAGCTCGTGACCATTTGTACATTTGGCATCTCCAGTCTCTCTGCTCTCCATTTTGATTTAACATTTGGTTCTTGTTGGCCCATTCAGTTAATCTTGTTGCTGTTAAATACAGTAGTCTTTCTCTGCAAATCCTGCCATCTGGACCAGTCTTCTACTTATGTTTCAGCAAACCACTTAATTGCTTTTAAAAATCTGGAAGCATATCTTGTCTCCCCTCGCTCGAAACTAAATTCCTTTCTCTATCACTGAGAAAGCGATACCACTGCATCAGGGCTGGTTTGTCCCTCACACACAAATGCATTCCTAAACTGCTGTCATGAACCCAGGCCTTTCAGGCTGTTTTAAACAGACCATATGACAAAACCATGAGGCATACACGGGGATACAGTTTGGATGAAAGCTTTAACACAAAATAAAGCTGTCTTACTCTCTTAACTGGCCAGTACCGCGTGTTCTTGGAATTACTTGTGATAAAACAAACAGCCTCCAAATAAACAGCAGAAGTTAGTTATTTGTGTTGCCTACTTCGAAAAATTCGCTTGAAATACAGCAATTAGTAATTTGTCAAACAAATGCTGACAGCTGATAATGGCTGCTGATATATTACCTAGCATTACTCTCATATTTCAGAATCAAAATGTACATGTATTTCAATGCTTTGTGCATTCCCAGCAATCTCTTTCAAGACTCAACATGCTATCAGAATTTTAACTGAACAGCTCTTGCTTTTTTAACATCATTATTCCATAAACATGGCATTATAATAATTCAGAACATAGCATTATCCCCAGCTATTGGATAGATACGGATGTAGGATGGCAATGAAAGATACAGACGAAGGTCTATGGACAAGATTCTCAAGTGATGAAGCCTCTGTACATTAGGCCAAAGGTTTTTACTCGGAGTCATACACTGACGAGCTAATGCCAAAGAGAGTATCCATTGCCCTGATGAGTTAGGAAGAGAGCTGTGAACCATGTTTGATATGCATATGACCAGCAGTCAGAGGAAAATGACAGCAGCTTTAAGCAAGTGATGGGAAGATAGGGGGTACTAAGTCCTTCTCCTAGATCCCAGAGAAAATGCTTTTATTATATGCTGTTGTTCTCCAGTTGATTTGGCCTTCGGGCAGGGCATGACTTCAACTCATTGCCATGGGGATAGGTCGATGGGTGAGTTATCATACTACACAGCTTGAGTGAGTAAAAAAGAAACAATCCTAACAAGAGAAAAGAGATGGTACCCTCTCCTGACCCAGGTGCTGACATGCACAGCACAGTGAGCAATCAGATTTTTTTCTGGAGAGCTGCTCCAACCTGGCTGGCCTTGCTCGGTGACCTCCTCAAGGATGAGTGCCTCGTGCCAGCGTATGTGGCTCTGGCTGAGATCTGATGCAGGACCGCAGAAGCCTTCCAGCTCTTTTTATGAGGTCTTCAGGGCAGGCTGAATTTATTTTTATCTTCCGCGCTTTTTAAAGCTGCTTTCGTTTTATGAAGTTAAAATATTAAATAGATTTCCCTTGCAGTTACAGTACCATAACAATGGCTAAACCACTATATTAAGAGATGTATTTTCTACTTTAGTTTTCCTCATTTTCTTACATTTTTATCTTATCTCTGTAAATCACAGAATGTATGAATCACTAGGCAGAATATGATTATCTCCAGTCTCAAGCACAGAAACTAGAAGCAGGAAAATAAAACTCGAAGTTTCTTTTCTGCTGTAGATGTGAGACAATTTAGGAGAGAGCCAATGGAATAAAGCTGATATTTTTACCCTCAGGCACACAAAATTAATCATTAAAACTGATATTAGAGAAAGGATCTGAAAGCAATATAGGTTTTAAGATGGAAAATTCTTTGTGTGACAAACAGGGAAAAAACCATAGCATTATTTTAAAGTTAATCACAGCCTGAGATCTGAGAGAGAGAAAGAACAACACATAAGAGGGCAACAAAATAATTGAAGAGTCCTGGTATAGGACACTTGTATGTGTTCAGGACAGTACAATAAGCTTTATTAACACCTGACCTAGATCACTGCCTAAACAATATGTGAACAGCTATACTGCAGAGGATATTTTTGGGATAGGCATATAAATCTCAGTGCAATAGCCTTTGGAAATCTCAGCCTGGAATAAGCTACGAAATGCAAACAGTAAGCCTTCCGTAGAAATCCTCACGCAAAGTATGTGCAAACAGTATTACACATATCTTACCTTGATTTTAAATTTCTTTGACATCTCACTCAAGAAGGCCTCTTCCCCTAAGGATCTGGGGATTATATCTCTATGTTTGGCATGTTTGAACTTGCTTTAGAAATTAACCTGAAAAATAGATTCCAGGTCCTTTCTACAAAGAAAGTAACTTTTACATTGCTGTTTAGAGATAAAATGCTGACACTAGCTGAGACAGCTGAGAATGAGAAACTATACTTTTTCTTGCTTGTAAGTACTATCCTGACCCACTACTCGGCTATTCTTCATAAGGAAATCCCAGGTCTCAGCCCCATCTTTATACTGGAAATAGCAGACCTTAATCAGATGTGAAATAGGCAAAAGGAATGAATTAACGTCATTCAAACTGCACAGAACAAGAGAAATAAATCACCATGATGAGTATTCGCTGTTTTCAAGGCAGCAAATTGCAGACTGGCTGAATACTAATAAAGAGACAAAGCATTACAAAGATGGGTGATTGGTTATTCTTGACTGCCAAAAAGCTGTTCAGGGCGCACTGAGAGAAAATTTCTGCAGCCAGAAAAATTTATTCCTGATGCTGACAAGAAGAGAGGAAAGGAATCACTCCCTCTCTTCCTTAACATTCCTTAAAGGTTCTGATGTTAAAAACAAAGAAGAAATCACATTGAATCCAATTAAAACCAGATTATATTAACCAGTTGCATGTACTTACTCATGAAAAAGATGTTGTTTGATGACTTGGGAATTTCTTTAAAACATGTATTTTAAAATACTTCGGTTGGGCTTTCTAGTATTTTTGCTTGTGCTTCTTTGCAAAGATCAGAATAATACAGATTAAGTTTGGGGTTTGCTCATGTGCTGCATATAAAAGGTTATCTCAATAACATCACTGAAAAGACACTGCAGCCTTTCAGTTAGGAACACATCTGAGTAGCAATTTCTTCTATTTTAGCTAAAGATAATGATTTAAGTAATTTTGGTTTTGATCTATTTGGAAGAAACACCACTAATTTTACTGGAATATTCTATCCACAGTGTAGTATTAGAAGCTGCCTGACAATGGCTCTACATACGATTTTGAAAACCTTATATGAAGGGTAAGAGACAAGAAGAAAATGGGGAAAATATTGCATCCCTAGAAATAACTAGAAATTCTGGATTTACACCTTTCATCCATTCCTACTGAAGCCTAAAGCAAACCACAAACATGTCCTTTCAGCCTTGTTATTTCTAGGCTTCTCTGTACAAAGAGAGGTGGAAATATTTCACATGACTTTAGGACACCGACACACCTTATGCAGGGCACTTCCACCGCACAAGCATGTTCTTGGCAAGTTCAGCAGTGATGGTACGTTTAGTGATTAACTGGAGTTGGCCAGCGAGACCCCCAGCTGTGCCAACCCACTTGGGCGAAGTGCCGTATGACAGTGCCCAGACCCATCGTGACTCTGGGCAGAGCAGTGCGCTCAGCCTTGCCGCAGTCCACTTCTGACAAATGATGTCTTCAAAGTACATAAATAAACTTTGCTAATAATAATGCAGGTATTTATAATGCATCCTTCCTCCAGGAATCACAAAACCCTTTACAAATATTAATGCATTCCCTGTAATAGACTTCTTGTTTAGTAAACGCAGGATTTACATCCCAGCAGAATTGGCATCCAACATTTCACTTGAATGAGAGTTACTTCAGTGTCATCATCACTTGCTGATTTAACATAACTACTCCGTCTTCCTTCAAACTAGCATTTAGGCACAATCCCTGAGCTTTTTGAAAGAATAAAACAGCTGAAGTCTCATCTCTGGCTTAAAGGCTGTTGGCTATGTTGAATGAAAAGGCTATTTCACTGGAACTGATAACAGCTGGGAATAAGAGTTATCTCACAGTAACATCTGGGAATACATGAATACCCTAGATTTCGTCCTGTTCTTTCCATGGTAAAATTCAGCTGAAGCTGTAAGGCTATAAATCTGAGTAGAATAATTGGAATGTACTGCCGAACATGTTTATTCTCTTAAGGCCACCTAAGCTTTCAGGCTAAAGGGACATTTGCATCATGATTTATTGAAATCACAGTCCATTTCAGCAGACTGAAATTTCAGCATTAAGACTCCAGAACTAGCTGGACACTAAGTTGGTTGCTATTGCTCATTTTTATACCCTGAAGATACAATTTGTCCTAAATTATTTTTCCTCATGCCCAAAGAGTGTCTGAAATGAACTGAAATAACTGAAAGTTATTTTTTTCCATTATCTCATTGACTGGTGTGTTTTCTAGCCAGCCAAGCGCAAGCACGAAAGCCAGCATTTTCTTTACGACCAACACCTGATGACCTTGAAAAAACCTGCAACAGCAGCTGGTGGGAAGTCTGGGGAGATCAAAGAATCAATTCAAGTTTGTATTCAAGTGCCATCCTATGTCTAGCGCTGTCTGGAGTGATGCTACAAGAATTGCATATTACTGTTATGCTCAGCAAGCAGAGTAACAGAGCTGCAGAGGCCAGTAAACAAAAGCACTACGCTGCTCTGAGTGCTCTTATCTCTGTCACCAGAGAACAAAAATTATATTGTGTACATCTAAACAAGTTTCTATCCCCAACCTCAAATTATCTAAAAACATTATAAACAATGCATATTTGAGATAGACTGGGGGGGAGGGGAAGGTGGTGGGGTGTGGGGACCACTTCACTTAACAATCAAAATAAATCTCCTCCAGCCAGGTACTACATGCAGTGCTGATATGCAGCTGCTTAAAATCAGATTTGGAGAACACCCCAACTCATTTAAAGTGCCAGGAGACTTTAGGAAATTAATACAAACTGAAGGCCCACCTGTAGATTTAAAACTTTCTTATTTACAAAGCTTCTTTAATGAGAGCTGGTATCCAAGACCTCAGCCTGATGTTTCAGGCAGGAGATTCTGCCTTTTGCAAGAAAAGCTCGTGGCCCAGCCAGGCTACATTATTTGGAGAGATAAGGAAAGAGAAGAGAAGCCAGACACCTTGATACTTCTAAACGCTGGCTGCTTTAGAAAGTTAGCAATCATTTATAACTAACTATCTAGCATTTATCTTGCTCAGGGGATTTTTTTAAGTATTCGTCTACTCCCACCTCCTCACACAGGACAGCAGACAAGCTGACCAAGGTGAACAGCAGGAACCTGGAGAGGACCCTTGGGATGCAATTCAGAATTACTTGTGTCTCTAGTGGAAAATAACTAAAATCCATGACTGGTGATAAGGAATTCCAGTCAGAAGTGTCCATTCAATAGTGCAGGGACAGAGATGTTGCACATTGCTTAGTGCTACCAGTTTTGTATCAGTCAAGCAGTGCTTCCAAAGCGTGTCTGGAAAGATTCCCAGATTGTACATTTGATCCCTTAATTTAAACCTCTGAGAACGAGAGTGGTTAAAGAAGCAATGAGAAGGATTAAAGGACTGGTTTCCTTCTCCCTCTCCTGCACTGTTAGTAGAGGGTGAGTCACATCTTTCCTACAACCCACCTCCCCTCTTCTCTCACCTCCCTGTCTGCTATTACCAGGCAAATAGAAAGCCAGTCCTTCCTGTGATAGATGTGTACAGATGTCAGTACACAGCAATAAAATAAGCTGCAGTTTCCATGTTCCATGATAGATCCTCTAAAGCTTTCTGTGCCAGTTAGTTACACAATTCAGTACCCTTCCTGGTAAGGAAGTTAATTCACCCAATTAAAACAGCAGGTGACTCAGCCATGACGTTATCACAACTGAAAAGTGGCCAAGATACTGAAATGAGCATCCTTACTGTCTCACTGAAGGGATGTCTGTGCTGTTTCTCATGTTCAGGACACAGAGGCATGCATTCGCAGTGACTCTGGTCAACCTGCCAGCTCCTTGTCACTGGAGAGAGAGAGAGAGGGGCAGGCTGCTCCAAGGGGAAATTCAGAACAATGGAAATTGATCTTTTTCTCTGAATTGCCCTTTGTAGCAACCCTATGTGTCCTTGCGGACAGGCAAAGTAATATCCGTAACCCAAGTCTCAAAGTATCCCTTGTACATATTCCTTGAAGAAAGACTACAGCATTTGTGATTTTCTGTGTAACAGCCAGAGGAGCTTGTTTTGCCACATTTCAGGCCTCTCAAAATACTAAGAGCCTATTTGCATTTTGAAAACTTCTCACGCTGAAATTTACAATTTGGTCTGCAGATCCACTGGACATTTTTTGGAGTAAGAATATAAAAAATATTAAAAATCACTACTCTAGATAAAAATCCAAGGTTTATAAAATCATCAAACCTTGAAAAACAATGCACAAGACAGAGTAAGTAGTTCACTGTCAAACTCACTTGGCCAAAGCACGTATGATCTCTTAACTGTTATAGGCGAAATGGTTGTTTAGATGGTGACTTTCTGGGGTCTTCAGGAGCAGAACACACATTCTGTAGTCCCTGAAGCTTCTTCCTAGTGAAATGGAACCAGTAATTCAATGATCACCAGAGTGTGATGTGTCCTATCTGGCAGTAGGTAGCTTAGCAGGAGTGCTTCAAAATAGCTTAGAAAAGCATTTGTAGATGTTCTGATGTCTCTAGAAAAAAGGGTCCCAATACAACAAGTATCTCATTTTCTAATGCAATAAACACGCAGCACTGACGTACAGAACCTCCAAGCAAGATTATCCTGATGTATTTAAAACATGCTCACATAAGGATATGTCAGCAAATCCAGACTCCTGAGCCTCCTCATTTTCAGCACCATGTCAATTTTTTCAATTATTCTGGCTGAGTGAGATGGCAGGTTGCAGAAAACACTGTCAGCAACTGGCAGGCTGACTCCATTAAAGCACTCAATATTGCTAACATCAGTTCAACAGGACTTAAAAACGCCTCCCCTGCAAAACCAAATTCACAAGATTCTCCCTCACACTGCCCACAGTGTGAATAGTTCACAGACTTCAACCCACACAAGTGCAGGGCTTAAGCGCTCACCTGACCATGGGTCATTTTGCATTCAGGGTTCAAACGAAAATAAAATCACAAATGCAATAATGACTGGAACCACAGAGGATATAATTTTGACAATTAGTCAAGAATCTGCATAAGTTCATACAGAACACAAGGTGATTCACACACCAGCTTTACAATGATATCCACAGCAAGGCGTGGGTGGGGAGGGTGAAGAGGGAGGTCCCAGATTTTAATGAAAGGTCTTTGCTGATCTATGGCAATGTCAGACTTTCTTGCATGGAAAACAGTTTTAAGGCCCAGGATTGCATTGCCGACTCCACAGACAGCTGAAGGAGATTATGCCACCCAAAGACTCGGGTCTGTGTTCGAATGTATTTAATGACTGAATTTCATTTGTCTTAAAGTAGAAAACTGTTTTCCTGATGCTGGTAATAACCCACCAAAATACATGTATTTTGTATAAGCCAGTAATTCTGAAATTAACAGCTGTGAGTATTTAAGAACATCTTATCCCATCTCCAAAGCCAGAAACACTCCACCATGGACGGCCTTGGAAGAGTCTATGAATGTGCAGAGGTGGACCACTGAACTACTGCTGCCTACTTCACTTCCTAGTAATCTACCAGATAAACAAAACCCCAAATCCTCTACTTTGTTCCCCTACA
>NW_010411010.1:86092-97121 GCF_000710305.1 Buceros rhinoceros silvestris | reverse complement strand
AGCTTTATGGCCTGAAACGTGTGCAGTCTGCAAGAGACAATGTTAATGGCCCAGCTTTTGAACAAACCTATTTGAGCCTGAATGAAAACTGCAAGGCCAACAATTCCATCACCTCTGGGAGTGTTCACTAAACCCCTCCGAGGCGGCATCCTCACTGCTCATGCCAGCTGCAGGAAGACAATGCCTCATTTATCTCTGTATCTTCAGATCAATAATGTTAGCAACCTACTTCAAGCAAGCCTGAGAGTAGCTCGGTAAGAGTTCAGGCTTGCGCTATCTTTCTTCATCCAAAATGTTTTGCATTCTGTTGGTGTTTGGACTCAAATACTTGGCTCTTCAGTGGGACTTCTCTATTTCTGCATGCTAAAAGCCCCTTAAGGAAGGAAAGCAATTAACCTCCGTGGAACATAAATCTTTCACATGTTCCTTTTGAATTTATACGTAAGTTATAAATGGCCAAGTCAGAACAAGAACCTTATAAGGAAAGTGACTTCTTTTTCTCCGGAATTAACCTGTTCAGTATGTACATGAATGTCTGAAGAGGGTCTCATCAGCCAGCAAAGAACAAACATGGTATACGTCATTTAGTATCACCACATTGTACAGATAAAAAATAAAATTAACCTGCAAAATGCAGATCATCCACATAGCACTTCACCTAAAAAATTCCAGCTTTGGAACACTGAGGCTTTTCCCCCCTTACTACTTTAAGATTTTGATAGCATGATCGCTTTCACAATGAATCAATTGTTCTGTACACATTCCACTCTAATTTACTAGCTGAAGGGTGAACCCAGTTGTGCAAGAAAAATTCCATTTTCTTGGGAATCTGTTTTTCTGAGTAAATATCCAAGTAAGATTAGTGAATACTTCAGAGAAGTTTAGTTTGTAATTTTGAGGACAAAGCTGTAAATGTTCTTTTAGGTAGATTCATGTGGACACTACAGGATACACAGATTGGTTGGATTACGTCAAGCCTACCTGAAATACTGATAAAAACAAACTGTACAGCAGCACAGCATCAATGCACAGGAGTACAGAAATGACGATGGCTCAACTGTCAACATCGTCACCTTAGAAAACAGACCACTGAGGCAAAACCTGGAAAAAAGGCCTTGCAGTTAACATTCCATTTTGTTCTTCATCCATAAAACCTTCTCGACCTGCCATTTTGCTCAGAAACAAGAAACTTCTTACTAGTGCTGTAGAAAGAAAGACATCTTGTTCTGGAACAGACAAAGAAGTCTCATCAACCTTTTCTGAAACAGGGCTTGAGCTGTCCAAGCTTTATGACTTTTAAAACAAACGCCCAAAAAATCTTGCTTATTTAGAAGCTGTCCAGAGTTTCCTGAACACCTACAATGAATAAAAGACAGAAAATGTATGAATTAAAGTTTTACTAATTTATGGGCTTACACAAGCTTTTAGTAGTTTACTAGGTAATAGTAAGAAGTTAGTTACTACTTGCCAGCAGCTCTGTGCACATGACCCTGCTCCAAAACAGCATCCCACCTGGCAGCGCCCACTTACTACCTAGTAACAACCTCTCCAAAGCCTCCATCATCTTACCTATTTGGCCACCAAAATATGCATTATACACTGCTCTGGGCCTATCTGGGCTTCTCAACCCAGCACCCCCATCCCGTAAAGCCCTTCAGTCTCAAAACTACTTCTTAACCCAGACACCCAACCTCTTGCCCCTCCCAAGCTGTTGTCTGAACAGCAGATCTGTGCCCAGCAAGCAATAATCCATTTCCCACAGGAATATTCCCAATATCTCAGGAGAAAGTATTTATTCAGGCCTGGGTGCTTGGTGGAATTTCCACAAATCAAGCACACCATCTGGGGAAAAAGTTGCCACATTTATACAGAAGTTGTTCTGATGGTCTTTTGAGGGTCTTTTGGGGAGCATCCCACTCCCCATTTATACCTTGTATAAGGTATTGGGTCAAGTCAGGACATAATTGTGTACTTGTCCTGCTGCCAGGTCCACCATCCACTAGCCAAGAAGACTAAGCATCTTTGACCAAACGATAAGTACAATACCCGTTATGTAACTGGCCTACTTCTAACATTATTTATTGTTTTACCAGATGTTCGTACACTTAATCAAACTGAACAGAACAATTTATGGAGGACAGTTAGCAAGGAGGGAAAACAGAAGAGCTTAGGGAGGACAGTTTGAGAATAGGGAACAGTTTGCACCAATGCCTCCAGCCCTCTCTCAGCTCTCTCTCTCCACCCTAGCCTCCTCCAGCTTGTCCATGAGGCCAGACCAGCCCATCCCTTCCCTGACCGCAGTGGTTTTAGGGGTGGGCCAAAAAGCCAGAGCCATGCTGCTGCTATGAAAAACCCAACGAGGCACAACTTGGGGAGCAGAAAAACAGATCAGGTCTGTGAGAAACCCCCGGCTGTACGGCAGCCCATCCGAGAGGCAGTCTCCACCGACCCGTGCTGCTGCAGCCTGGACAGCCACGTCAGGAATGAAGAACAAGGGGCACAGCTGCAGATCTAATTGGAGGCTTTACACCTGCAAGACCAGGAGCTGGAATATAACTAGTGCTTCTAAGAAAGTGGATGCAGTTCCTGGAGATAGCTTATATCCTGTTCTACCCCTAAGCAAAAAAGTAGGTGGCAGAGGGAAGGAATGATCATAGCCACCCGTTTTCCTTTGTCCTGACAGACACTTTTTACTCTATAGGGCACTTCTGCCAGCATCAAAGTGCCCCCTGCTCTATAACCTGAGGCTCAGAGAGCAGTCACAGAGTTTACACAAATGCCTTCACTTAATGGCAACACTCCTTAGTTTCAGCATCTTTTATTACCTTTGTCTTTTTTAATTTATTTCTTTTCATTTTCACTGAATTCTCTTCTTAATGGGAATCAGCAAAGAACTAAGAGTAATTATTAGAAGAGAAAGAATAACATCTGGAAAGTGGCATGCATCATGCTAAACAAGCTTTGCAACAGACTACTGCAGTACTCATCTTGATTTATTTGAATATAGTTGATCAGACAAAAATATTTTATACTGTATCTAGGCCAAAGCTTTAACATGATGTACTGAGAGAGATCGCTAGCTAGGTGCTCATCAAACCTCAAAAATAAAATTGGTGAAATCAAGCCAAATGCAACTGAGTCAGATGAAGCTGGAACAAAAAACTGCACAGTGGCAGAGTACATGTTCTTCTGAGTCACACATCACAAAAGGTATTTAAAATATAATGAGGCTTCATGCATTTAGAAGACAAAAGGCAGTTTTTAAAAATTATGACAGCTTTGTAATAGAGATGCAATGAAAACTGACTGCATTTACTGGCCAGTGAACTTTCTGTCTCACAAATTAAAGCCTCTTGTACTACGGTAAAATAAATATGATCTAGTTTCAGGAGCTTTCAAAAGCAGTTGCTTTACAGAAAAAGCATATAGTAGATATATAGAAACCCTCTCTTATGAGCAATACTGCCAGAAAACTGCAGACCCTATAGAAACGTGTATGTAGAGACCTCAGTGGCAATAGTATCTGGGGGTAAATGGCTGAATCTACTGGAAGTGAACCAATAAACACAAACAGTTCTCTTTCCGAGCACGAAGCAAGATTTAGCATTTCACAGAGGCAGCTCCTTTGTTTCTGTTGCTGAAGCTCTGCCAGTGAACACTTTGGGAGAGTTGTGCTAAATGGGGATGTCCGAATGCACTGTGCTACCCAAGCTCACCACTTCTCGCAGTCTCTGCAACCCTGCCTCTCCTCCAAAGTGGCGAAGTCCTCCAACCCTGCCTTCTTCCCCCAAGCACTGCCACTCAGGCCCATCAGTGTCCATATCACCACGTCCTCACACCTAGTCCACTCAAATAAACCATTACCCCAGGACACTCATCTGGAGGCAGCATCAGAAGCAGATTTTTAATTAGAATCATAGGTCTACCCAGCCTCCAGACCTACAAGAGAATTGCAATCTGATACAACACATTACAATAGCGGTATTAAAATGTAGAGTTCTCTCTTCAACAGCTGAAAACTTTGATGAGAAGCACTATGGTGCCCACCCTTTTGGCCTTCTGGATACTTGAACTTGAGTCTGGACACCTGTTTAGACTAAAATGTCCGTAAGTTAGTCTCTTTCACCAGAAGAAACCGGAAAATCAGTTTTAGCCGCCCCCTCCCCCCAAAAAAAAGCCCAGTATGTGATGGGCACTGTTAGGGAGTCATGCTAGTAAAGATTTTAAAACAAACAAAAAACCAAATCAACCAGCATCATCAACTATTTCCCATCCTGCAAAAAATGGTCACAATTAGAACAGCTTGAAATAAAACTCTCAAAGGAGTTGCAGTGTTTTAACCACCCTAATTCTCTACTTCCCCAGACTTTATCTTGTAGATGTGACTCGCACAGTGAAACACTACTCAGTTCCCCAAGTATGCATAATTTTTCTTGGGTAAGGCAGCAGTAGAGGTTTGGGCCCAGAATACAAAGCAAGGAAATGTGATCCTACCAAACCCCTCCTGCTAGTTTTGGCCTTTTTCTTAGCTGTAGCCAGATCCACCTGCCATCAGGCAAACACTTCTGACTGAGACTGAGTTTAGGAGAAAGTTTTCTATCAGCTTACTTTTTGCTGTTGATCATGATTGTCTTCCCAGGGTAACCCATCACTTGCAGCCCAGCAGTGCTCTCAGCAGGAGAGACAGGCCTAACAACTTTAAGTCTCAGGGAAAAGAAATATTCCTGCCGGTGAGTGAGTGCCATCATTTTCCACACGTTGCTCTGCTCCACTCTATTTACAGCTCTCTTGAGCAAGAGACCTGGATGAATTCTGAGGAACAGACAAAAAACCAACCCAAGCAAGCACTGCTTACTAGTATTTACTCAGAGCTAACAGCAACTTCTTTTATTGCCAGTCACTTCCCAGTGAGCACGTTGCAACAGACACAACTTCAGAACTGAATCTGCACAAACGTGGTTCCAAGTGCAGGTCGATCAGACAGGCAAGTGTCCGACCGCATGACACAGTCTGAACTCCACTGCTGGCTTCTGCATCAGTAATGACAGAAGAAGCGCCCAGCAGAAACCCTGCCCATCTCACATGGCAGAGCAATTCCTGTCCCACTGGTGTGAAATGCAGAAGGAACATCCACTAAATTGCCCTTGCTCTCACCAGAGCTGGCGCACTGAGTCTGCTCCAGGAGCAAGACGCAGGCCATCCCACCAGCCTGTTCTACATTCACACACTGAGCTACATCTACGTGAAAAAAACTGAACTTACACTGCAAGTGGCATGTTTTCTGTTAACACTCTCCTATTTTTTAACTATATTTTAAGATACAGGTACGTGTTTATGTTCTAAGACACAGATTTTTTCAGCCATCAGTCTGGTCAGGTCAAAAGATCTGCCCTAATTTTAAACTAAGCAGTAAGCGCTTTTCTCCTCTGTAGAAACTTCAGAAAGTTTCCCTGCTGTTACTTATTTTGTGCTTACTTTGTCCCAAAGGTTTTACTACTCACCTGAACAATTACTGAGAATCGGTGAAATTCTCTATTTCAGATTCAAATACAACTTCACCAGGAAGCAACCTGTAACTTTTATAGTAATTAATCGTCTAAGTTATATATTGGGTTTTGTACTCCACTTTGCATCTTTGTACCTGCACTACCTGCTGCATATATGCAAGAACAGAAGCTAATGATTAGAGGTGCACAGGTCATCTTTCTTCTGAAGGAAAAATGCCAGAAAACAGAAATATTTTAAGGCTTCGCGCACACAATTCACGGCAAAATTAAAGAGACCCGTTTTTCTTTCAGAAATTTCTATCCCATTTCAGTCCTCATTTCCGAGGGAGTGACTCTGCATTAATGGTTGAGTCTGACTGGAAACCACACCTTCCTCCGAACTCTTCCCCTCACAACAGGCATGCTCTAAGTAGCTACAAGTTGAGAATGTTCTTCCAAAACTGAATTTTCCCAGGAGAAGGAAAAGAACTTGGCATGTTCCACCAGGACAAGCTGATGATTCTTGGCACACTGGGGCGTGCAGGTGGCCACCTGTGCTGACTGAGTTCCCACAAATGGTGCGAGAGGCTGGAGAATGGAAGGAAATGGATTAACGAGATATTTAGGTCTTAGCTTCTAAACAATCTAAATTCTCTCAAAAAATAAAAGATGTTAAAACACAGAAAGAAAGAAAATAAAGAGCCTGGAGGGACTCTAGCTACCTTTATACTCTCTTTTGACTGGTTTCTAGTCTTAAAGCTTCTCCTAGGGCTGTAGTTTTTTCTTAAGGTTACCAGTCTAATACATTCAAGGAACTAAAAGTGATTAACGATACGAATTGCCTTCCATCACCAACTTGTATGCAACAAAAACTTTTAAGATCAGGGCGAGCTAAGTATTTTAATTCCTACTTTGTAAGTGGGAAACAGAAACAGAGGAGTGATTTATTCACAGAAGTCAAGACAGGGAGAGAGTCCTGCACTGTTCAAGCCTGTCTCCATCCCTAGGCAGGAGATAGTCATGCATAATGCACAACAAGCACTGTTCCTCTGTTCCTCTCTCTCTAACTTATAAACTTCTATGGATATTCCAAGCACAAGCTCACATTTGTCCCTCCCAAAGTATTTAAATAAAATTTATAGAGACAGGCAGTGTAATGAATCTGTGAAGGAAGCCAACTATTCTAAAATAAATAACAGAGCCCATCTCCTGCCCAGTATTTCACAAACCTCAAGCACTGTTTGATGGAGCATCCAGAGCAGCACTTTTTATTTACTATGGCAGAGGAAGCATAAACAAACTCTGTCTTTAAATCACTTCCAGCAAAAGGACACCTTTTATTCTAAAATATGGAGCTTGATTCCCTGCGGCCTTGCATCTTCTGCAGTCATTTGCATCAGCACGAAGCATATCGATGGTCTAAAGAACCACCTCTGATGTAGCTGCATTTTATCTACATGACAGAGTCATATGCACTGCTGTAAATGACTCAAATGCTGCGAGCCTCCTGTGGTTTTGAAAAATTAGTATGGACAATCCGTTGGAAAATGCACAGGCATACATGTATTGAAAATGTGCCACAGACACTGAAAATCTGCCTGTATATTTAAAAGGAAGTTAGGATGGAAAGAAGATAGCTAGAGTGGACAGAGTCAGTCTTTACTAGTCTTTATTTTTGCATAAAGTTCACAAATGTGTCTTACACATGGAAACACTCTTAAAAGAACCCTACATTATAAAATCATGCAAGTTTAAAGCTTGTATTTAAAGCTTTAAAGTGACGTCAGAATCACAGCTCCTTCAGCAGCCTTAATCCAGCTATTGAGAATGCTTTGGAATACAAATTTCAAATGCTCATATAGGTTTTTTTTCTACATGGTCCTTCCCTCAATCAGTGCACAGAAACTAGTTTCTATAGCTACTAGACAACTAGTAAATGTGACTGCTTTCTCATCATACTTCTACGTTTAGCCGCAGGTCTTGCATGCTCTGCACTATTCACATTCTGCCCAGAAGCCTGAAGCTTTAATTTCCCGCTGACCATGACTGCGTTACCATCACAACTGAACCCAACTGCTTCACAAATATTAGGGGTTTTTTTTGCACTGTATCATCCATGTTTTACATATCTTTAACTGATTTACAGAAAGATTGATGCCAAAACTATACCCACAGACTTTCAGGAACCCCATCTGAGAAGCACAGGGCATGATCTTCTCTCTGGTTTAGGTATGACTTCATTGGTCAAAGGTTGTGGTGCTTAACCTTTCTGCAAACCAGGACCCAAGGCTCATCGAGTAAAAGTTACTTATTACTACTCATTACTAATGAGCGACAAGTTTTGTTTAAGACACTTCAGGAAAATGATGCAGAAACAGGATGCAGCTCTCCAGAGCAGCTCTCACCTGCCTTTAACCATATAAACCCTTCCCGCAGTCTCTTGTTTCAGTCGCCGTGCACTTTTCAGCTGCTGAAGCAAATGCAGTAAGTGAAACAGCCTCTGTTCTGTACTATAAATGAGAACAAAGCATTGCAGAAAACTCAGAGGGCAAACATCTGATTAAAAAGACTGTATCACAATTTAGAAAACACAGGAGGGAAAGCAGTGGCATGGAGATACCCTACCTTCTGGCACTGCATAGTCTTGTGAGCACTGGCTTTTATAGCCTTAACAATATTCTTTGGAGCTACTTTGTTACCTGCGTAACAATCTAGGAAGTTCTGGGGTTTTTTTAATGGAGTGATTTTTTAAAAAAAGCCCAAAGATTCTACCACGTGGCATAAAACCAATACACAATCATGTTTTAAATCTTGCAGCATCTGCAATCTAGTTAGACACTAGATTCCTAGACACTGCATGGGAATCCAGGGAGTTTAGTAATCCTCCATGCTGGTTTTAGAGATAGACTCAGTGCTGAAGTCAAGGCTACAGACATAAGGACCGAGATGGTTAGTCTCGTGAAAGTTTAGTTATTAAATTCAAAGAATTTAAACCATACTGCATGGATTTCACCCAAACAACAAAAAGACCGAAATCTCAGCCCAAAGACATATTCTTGCTCCAAAGCATACGATTGCTAGAGGTCTTCAGAGGAAAAGTCATTAAAATATTTACATGGGAGGGAGAAGATATTCTTTAATTCTCTTTCAGAAATGAGCCACTAGTTCAGACACATAATCATTAGCACAGAAAACTTCAGCCTCAACAGTTAAAGGGTGACAAAAATTATAAGCACCTGAAAACAGGGTCTTGATAATTAAGCAACACAGATAGTTTCCAGTCCTCAATGTGTTTATACACCGTTGTTTCTTCAGTCTCCTCTGCTCCATCTGATCTAACTACACCACCAGGCCTACTCTAGACAGGAGACTGCTCCTATCTTAAGTAGCACCTTATTAGCCAATAACTCCGGCTTTTACAGGCACTCTGTGCCTTGACTTACCATTGGAGAAAAACGGAACTGTCTAGGATCTCAATCAATTTATTCAAAAGAAAAAACAACCCAGGAGGTACCTGATGTACTAGTTCAGTGCTGTTCCCCTACAATCAGTGAAGCTGCAGTTGAGGTTTGCCAATTTGTCATTTGGTTCCCTGGGTACTTGGGGGCAAAGTGCACTTACTCTGTACATAGTTGCATCCTTACGCTTGACTGAAATGTGCATTTCATCTAACATCCTGCAGAGAAGTTAAACTTAGCTGCTTTCATTAATACAAGTGCCTATGCAGCCAGAATTTCACATCAAGCCCCTGAAGCACTGGAAATTGTTATGCTCTCCTTGGTCTTGCTATAAACAAGCAGATCATGAGGAAAAGGAGGATGGAAAAAAGAAGGATGGAAAAGAAGGGAAGGGGAGTTAATTTAAAAATGCCTTCCCCACATAAAAAGGCCTTTCTGCACTCTGAGTGTGTTGCCAGCTCTAGAGATTATTGACAGTGTGAGCTGAACTCTTAAAGGTATTTGCAGAACATTAAATATATTTAAAAACCCTGATTTTGAGGACAAGTATCTCTTCTGTAAATCAATAAGATAACAGAACAAGGAAAGCAAAGCTCTTCCAACCAACAGTAATGCTCTTCAGTTATAAGAGATAGATTTCTTGATATTATATATATTGATGAGGGGAACAGAGGTACAGAGGTAGGAGAACAGTAAGGGTGCACTCTGAATCAGGATTGCTGCTCACCTCATTCACTTTATTACTAGGATCTTAAACTATGCCTCCTTACTGCAATTCTCTTTGTACTGTTTCCACATACTGGCAAGAGCGAAACAGATTAAAACTCTAATATTTGGAATACCATGGTCCACATCCTTCACCAATACTATTAGCTCTTTCCAAACGGAAAAATACTTAATTACAGCAATGCAAGTGAGAAAGTGGGAGAGACAATATCCCATAATGAAAAATTTGGAGATGATGAAAGAATTAAAATGACAAAGTGAGGAAGCGCATTTCAGAAGAAAGGCTTCATGTGCCAGAGGCAGAATGCTCTTAGAAGCACAAGTTCAAATGAAGCAAGTGGATCTGAAATGAGGGACTGAAAGCAATAGCATTTGGCTTAACACAAAAATGCTGATTCCTGAGAGCTATGAGGCATTACATGTAACTCCTGAAGAAGGAAAGCTACCAGGCAAAGGAGAAGATGCAAGAAAAAGGTGAAGGATGCTTTGGAAAAAAGAGACAGAATGTAAGAACAGTAAAGGATGATGACATGGTAAACAGCAGCTGTCAGTAATCTAGGAAGGCTTTTCCAGGATAGGGGAAGAGGAGGAAGAACGAGTATCTGAAAATCACCTCTATTGTAAAACAAAATAGCAGAGAAGCCATGCACAAACAAGAGTAAGGAAAAATCCAGCTTTAACCTCTCTGCTGGAACACAGAAAGATTCTTGCCTGAGTAATAATGCTCTGGGTCTTACCATAACGAACTTCTCTGTTTAGCATTAGAAGAAAACTCTTGTCTTTCTATGATTCTTGACCACTGTTGCATGGCTAATACTTTCAAGCACTGTTAAAACAAGCTTTCTGCTGCTTCTTCATATTCGTCATGCAACATGTACTCTTCTCATTGGGAAGTTTGGTTTCAGAAGGTGCTTGAATTGGCCCTAAGTGTCCAGTGCACGGTACGTGCAGGACGTAGGATTTACACAAAGCACTTGCATTCAAATGATTCTCTATTTACAGAACTGAAACAGCAACTACTACACTACCCCATCATTCCTCTTACAAAAAGCCACATCTTCCCTTAGCCTCATCCCAGAGGCACAGAGAGCACTACGGAAATAACAATCCTGAACTAGAAAGTGGTAGCTTTCTGCATTACATCATTTTCTCTCCTTGCTATCTGAAAACTTCAAGGACACAAGTATGTGTAAGGAAGCAAGTGGAAAGTCTTCGATGTGTTAAAGGAGGGATGACTGGTGAACGCAATACAAAGTTGAAGAGTGTGGCTCTGCTTTGCACCATGGCCCCACGGCTGAAGAAGTAACCCACCAAGCAGTTGGTCACAGCTTCAGGCACTCCAAGTAACACGCATTCCTG
>NW_010411010.1:81466-86025 GCF_000710305.1 Buceros rhinoceros silvestris | reverse complement strand
GCGTATCACTCACTATAGGCATGAACGCATCTTCACCTTTCTCCCCCTCACCCAGACACTGCTTCTTAGTGAAAGTTTTGCTTCTTAAATTTTGTAGACTTACTTTCCTGCAGGCAACAGGGACCAACTGTAGTGCCTTTGGCAATGCAGCCAGATTACCCCAGCCAGCCGCTGGCTCCTTAGTGATCTGAGCATAGAAGAACTCACCTGCAGGTCCAAGTTGTCCTGGCAGCAGAGAGCTTACTTAGAAACACAGATGAAAGGGGGAATTTAGTCAACTGTCTCTTGCTCTGGAGTAACAGCAATTGATTGTAAATCTTTGGCACAGATTAATGAATCATCGAGAATTAAACAGTGTCGGGAGGCAAACTAGAAATGCAGCTCTGGAAGACAGGATAACATAGGATAGGGTCTTCCTTCAGAGCCACTTGGAACTGCATAGAAGTCACCTATTCTGCTTCCCAGCTAGCAAGAGGTGGCTGGGAAGGATGAAGCTGCTGAGCAATGGTTGCAGCTGAGCAGTGCAGTGCAGAAAGCAGAGCAGGGAGACTGCCAACATGCTGCCACAGTGGACAGGCACACTTACTGCCTCCTGTCTCATCCCGGGGCACTGGGGATTCTCATTTTGCCCCTGTATGATGAAAAAGAAATGAGGAAGCAGAGCTGGGGAGGAAAAAAGCAGCAGAAGGTGATGAAAACAACTGATTTTCCCTCCTCTCTATGGGGAGGCTGTCTTCCAGTTTGGAAAGCTGAAAGGCAATGCAAGAGACCAGTGTCAAAGGGGACCACAGTTGCCAATTTCTTTGTGTCTAGTCTGGCAAATGTTTTTGCTTCTCACTGAGGTCAGTGACACTGGTGTCTTCAAGAAACAGAATGAATAAATGAAACTGAGCATGTGTAAACTACCATGTTTCAATTCTCAGTTTTACCCATGTTAAGGGAAGAAAAAAAACCCACAAACCAAATATTTCAAGTTGCCCTGGACTAGCTGTGCTGTAACATGGTGGGTTTGTACCAACAAGAAACCACATGAAGAGTGAATGATGCCAGAGCATTTTAAATGAACCAAAAAAGTAAGCCTGGAAGGAACAAAAACACATGGTTCTCAAGTGGATGCTGCCACAGAGCCATAGCATATGCCATGTACGACACACAGTCTTGCTGTGTTTTATTAACTGTTTTAATCACTACATTTGGATTAATACAGACACCAAAACTACTGCAATCGGTGTCCCCCCGCCTGTAAAATGTTATGCAGCAAGGTCTCGAAGTCAGGATCTCTGCATGGTATTTGAAGGTCTGTCAAACGCCGTGCATCTGACACAAGACAGAGGGTGGGCTCCCCTCACATCCGTCTGCAGCACGGCCTAGAACTCATGCAATTATCTCTTGGCTCCTGCTCCAAGGCCCCAGGCTCGATGCATTACCACAGAAGATAGATACCAGGTCTGCACTTGCACAGCACCTTATACAGGGCTGTGGCTTAGGAAGGGCTCCTAAGGGTAAAGAAATAATCAGGGGACATAATATTGCAAAATGGGTGCAGCTGCTGCATGCCAGTGCGCCCTCTGTCCCTCCTTTCAGCAAATCCCCATCGTTGCCGTTGCAGGTAGGTAACTTGTCAGAAAAGCCTTTACTTTAGAAATCATGCTCAAGTATTTGTACCATTAGCCCAGCAGGTTGCCAGCTTTTATTGTACCTCTCATCCTAGCAGGTTCACACATCTGATCTCTTGAAAGCAATTAATCAGTGTCCTGAATTCCACTCACCAATGAGCCCTTGTACATAGTTTTCTTAAGAGAAAAAAAATTAAACTTTTTAATTAAATTTTTCCATCAAAAATCCAGTCCTGCTGATAATGATCAGAAAGGTATGCAAAAGTAATTACTCACACAATCTGTTTTTCACACACTTGCCACTCTGTTCTGGGGCATCTAGCCTTCCTCTTCCAATTCATTAGCACCCCTGACCTGGCCACAGTGCCTAGGAACAGCATGCCCCCATTTTCCTTCTCTCAGATTAAATGCTTCAGTAGGTTCACAGGTTAAGAATTTGGACACCTTCCTCCTTGCCACAATTGCATAAATACATCAACATTTGTTGCCTGTTTGCAGGAGCCTAAAAGCAAAGGAGGAATCCAAGCCACTCACTTCCCTGGTGAGCTTAATTAGCATGTCAGACAAAAACCAGGGGGAAGAAAATTTATTAAGAAGCTATTTTCAAAATTGCAGCCACCTGCTAGACAGTGAAACTCGAGCCTTCCCTCAGACAAGGAGGGACTGCTGGGCTCGGAGCAACCTTCACCTCTCACCTGCCAAAGGTACAGCGTCAGTCAGCGCTAACTCAAATGTGGTATTTTGTGACTTAAGGGAAAAAGCCCAAAGGCAATGTAACTACCTACACCACAGTTACATGTCTCCTAGATCCTTCAGGGGAGACAGGCACAATCGATAACAACTCTTGCATTTCATGATGACCATTTAACTTTCAATATTTCCCACAGCAGATGATGGACGTCTCAGTTTATTGTTTTTGTCAGAAAACTCTATGCTTTATGGTTTACTGTATAACCTGTGTTGTTTACTACTGCCAAAACGGAAGAAGTTAAACCATCAGGGCAATCCATTCACACCTGAGCTGGTTTGATGTCATTGCTCGCAATGAAACCACTTGCCCTTCAGGGAAATGGTAAGCAGGGTGCTCAGGGTGCTCATGTGCAAGTTTTTACAAGTGATCCAGCTCATTTGCAAAATAAAAACCATATTCCTTCTCTCGAGAGAAGGGGCTGCCATAGCAAACCTGCCGCAGGAAATCTTCAGCCCTTTGGTCAATCTCTGACCTCCTTTATGTGTAAAAGACTGTGTCAAGAACCAGTAAGTCAGGCAACAAGGTATGAGTTCTCACAAATAAATCCAGGGCATGTTATCACTCTGGATATCAACATTTGCACTGAAACATCCTTCGCCAACCGAAAACTGAAGTGCCCACCTGTCAGTCTGAACTTGCTTATCTTTCAAAGAAAGGCAAAATCCTACCACCATTTTTGCAGCTTTGAACTTGGAAGAAAATCTCCTGGACAGAAAATACCAAAAACCTTAATTTCCCCAGATGTTGCTTCTCTAAATTGCTCAGCTGATGTTGCTTATGCTGACAAATCCAGGCACTGTTTCCACAAATGTACTGTAACACCCAGCAAACTGGCCACCTTAATGCCAGCTGCTGCTATGTTACACCTCAGCAGTGTCAGATGCAGTAGCAGGAGGCATCGTAACCTACTACCACCCATAGGAGACTGCATATGTCCTTCCATTTTCAGAGTCTGGAGTCTGCAGCTTCCTGCAATGAAACCTGTTTCTGGAAAATTGTGCAACTAGTCCTATATTAAGGGAAAAACAAGTGGTTTTCTCTCCACAGTTCAAAGCCAATTCAGGCAAAAATCCTTGAACCAGTACCTCTAAGAAAGCCAGGCTATGCGTTCAATTGCCTGGCTTTGGACACTGACATTTGAAAATTTGGACTTAGCTTTTATGAAAGGCGATCTTTATGGCCAAGATCACAAAAATATGATAGAATACCTAGAGTTAGGGTTGCCACCCCTAAGTTTCATCCAGTTGGCTTGTACTGAAAAAATTCTTTTACTCAAATCCCATTTTCAGGACTTCTGTTTAAGACAGTTTGGGGGTACAATATTCCTTGTCTCTTTTATTTAAGCTTTCAGACTTCCTGGCATTGGAGGAGAATCTGCAAATTTGAGATCCGTAAAGTGGGTACTGATTAATGACTCAGCATTCATCTGCTGCATAACTTTCTCTTCCACAAAGACTGAGATTAAATGCTGCTTGTACAAATGCTGATGTACAAATGCTACAGTTTCCTACATAAATATTCTGTAGATTACGGGTCTGTGTGCATTGCTAGATCTGAAATAAGATTAATCTCTTTAGTATAAAAGTAACGGAAGGCTGAAAAATCTCCTGACCTACTTTCTCCTTCTAATCTTGAAAGCAATATTTTTACAGCACCCTTATTTTCCTCTTCTCAAAATACACAGCAAATATTGTAACTTTGATTGTGTCACTTAATGTTTAAAAATATAGCTGACTTTGCATCTTTGACTAGAGTTACTTTCAGGAGAGTATGGTTCACTGATTATGGTTATTTTGTTTTATAGACTCCAATTACGTTCCCTGACCCTTAAGCCCCCAGCACCTTTACGACTCTCCGAAAAAGTTTATTCCACAAACTCATCCACGGACAAACAGCATAAGGGCCATATTCTGTTTGGTTTCTGCCATGTGATTTTTGCCCTTTCTTAAATGGTTCTGATTCTCTTTGACACAGCTTCACCCTGGTTTGCTATGTATCTCTCTTTACGTGTAGATAACGTTTTTTACCTTGCCTTTCTTGGATAACTCGGGAGCAGTTATCCAAGATCCTATTAAGTTTTCAAATTCCCAATTTTAACAATAAAGGATACCCTAAATGCTCAGCAGTCTCATAAGCACAATTCTGCCACAAGTTGTTGCTATCTAATGAACTGCTGATTAGAGAGTACTCTT
>NW_010411010.1:72017-81392 GCF_000710305.1 Buceros rhinoceros silvestris | reverse complement strand
CTTTCCCTCTGCCTCTCTCTTTAATGGTCCCTGGATGGCCTTTACATACAATTTCCTTTCCAGTAATTCAAATCAGATGGTCAGGCACCACTACACTGTGAGTGCGTGCATGAGCACACATATACACACGTATTTGTGTGGGGAGGGAGAGCAAAGAAGATACATAAAAATAACAATTCACGTACATCAAAGATAGAGATGACTATTCTATATAGGTCTTTGATGACACCACAGTGCAGCAAGAAGAAACCAGATTATTGTTTATAGCTACCCATGGAACCAAAGAGCAAAAAAATTAACAAAAGCAGCGATGGACAGAAGAGAGCATTTTGGTGCTGCACCACCTGTATGTACTGAAGAATGCCGTACTTTGATCCCCACTACTGTAGTATTCCCCAGATGTATCCTCCACCTCCAAAAATAAGGGATTAAATAAATGTAACAGCACTACTTTGGAGGGAGGGAGAAAGCACTATTATGAAGCCATCGGTCTATGCCAGGATCACTACTAGTGCTGCCTTTCTCCTAACATCTTCAGATGTTTCTTACCCCCAAAGCAGCCCCCTGGCAGGCAGAAGGCATGGCTGCAAGGTGGCCATTCCTCACACCTCAGCTGCTCATCTACACTCATCCTGCAGGGCAAAACAGGATCAGACAGAGCACCCCTTAAACGAACCTCTTTCTTTCCTTTGACTATACAGGAACACAAGATAAAAACAATAAATATGTTAAATAAAAGCAGGAATATTCAAACACCCACCATGGCGGTGCTTAAAGTCAGATGAAACTAATTACTTTGTGTGACAAGGGTCCCTCCACCTCTAACAGAGCATTTATTTTTACATTGTGGAAACCCGGCAAGTCCTTTGAAGCCCTCAGATGAGCTGCTGTGCCACAGAACAACTTGTTCAGGGTATGAACTTTTGTCGCATGCTGTGTAGAGGGTGGTGCCTTTAAGCCATTTGCCTTCAACCTTTCTCCAGGAATGGATAATCACAGGGCATCCAACTAACATCTGTGCAATTCTGGACACGCTTCTGCACCACTTCTCATGAGCAGCTCTCCAGAAAACCAACCCTTCCTCAGCCACCAGAATCATTTTATGGCCAGGTCAGATGTATGTAATCTGCATTATTCTACAGATGCATAAAAAACTGCGGCACTTTCATTCAAGACTTTTCATTTGCTCAGCTCAAAAATACTTAATTAGTGCCTTCATTGGATGAGGGGAACAGGAATAGAAAATTAAATACACTAAGTATAAATAGAGATTTTTATCATTGGTGTTCAGGAAAACAAAATTCTCCTGTTGTGATCTGATTCAAGAGATTTAATTCATTAGGAAATATTCCACCTCCTGCACAGAGAAGGAGGAACCCGAGTGACAGCTTTGAGCAGACATTATACCCACCCACTTCACCTGCTGCCAAGTTCAACTCTCTTTCCTTAAGCAAGGATATTTCTCAAGTGGTAAATCAAACACCAACTCTACAGAGAAACCTGAAATGGGGACGCTCACAAAACTGAAAGGCAGCAAACAGGTAAAAATGCAATAGTCCTTAGGAAAGCAGAGGAATAAGCAGAAAAATTCACTGCCAGAGGAAATTGTTCAGGCAAATAAATTAGAGGGATTTAAGTGGTTTGACTATTTCTAAGAATGAGACTAATATCTGCACTTGAATATTACTGGATTCCATTTAAAAGAATCAACTTTTAAACTAACAAAACTTTAAACTGTTCCCACAGTGGCTCTACTAAAAAGCAGAGCATGCAGCCACGGGAACAGGACCCATTTCAAGTGACATGGGCTGCAGCCCTGCACCAGCACCTGGCTCTGCCCCATAGCCACCAGTGCCACCAGCAGAATAGTACATATGTGAATGCCATATCCTACTCTGCTCTGGTACTGCAAAACATTTAGAGTACTTGAGTTTCAGAAACTTAATTGCTTTTATGTGATTACATGAATGACTGCTGAGCTGTGTATACTTGCACATTCAGCATCTTAGTATAAGAACACGAAAAACGGGAATTCAGATTAGAAGCGGCTTTTATCTTTTATTTCCCTATCTGTATAATAGGGATAGAAATCTTTTATCTCATCATATAGCATATAGATTTATCAGTATCTATAAATTGGTTTGAGAATTCACCCACAAAAGAAGGTGGTGAGAGGGCACTCAGCTCCTCTGGGCAAAACAAGAATAGGCAAATTTAAAATCAGCAAAAATAACTCCACAGAGAAACCTCAAGAGCTGCAATACCCTACACCTTGATGCGCCCTCCAGAGCTACAGACAGGACACCAACCTGCCTAGATCCTACTATTCTGAACGTGGCTTGGAGGAACTGCGCAAGTATGACATACTCGCACAGCAGAATACTAAACTGCAAGTTAGTTCAGCAAGAAGCAAAGGTTTTTTTAAGATCCTGGATATTAATCACGGTTTTAGAGAGTTTTATGGCAGCAAAGACATCTAGCTGAGTGTTTGGCCTTCTATTTAGCAGCTGTCCCTGAAGCCACTGTGGCTATCTCGCTGATCAAAGTCCAAACCCTTCACCGAGGAGCACACCTAGGGAGACCTGCGTTATTGTGCCCTAGTATTGCACAATGCAGAGGAGTAAAAGACCTATGAGTCAACAGTTCAGCTGCTGTTTAAGATCTCATATATGGTCAGCTATTTAGCAGCCCCATTGCCAGAAACATCTGCTCGCGTATCATCTTGTGCAGACAAACAATACCTTTCTGAATCCTTCACAGTGCAGAGTGCTGTGAATCTACTGAGCTTATTAAAGGGAGGGAACTAGCATCACATCCACGCAACTACATGTTGCTATCCATGTTATGCTGGTGTTTAGCAATCTCCACATAGCTCCTCTACCCACAGCAAATTTTCACCGCACAGAAGTCTCTTGTACACATGTATAGAGAAAACCTAAATTTTCTTTCTATAATCCTTTACAGTTAGCATTGCCCTAGTTAGCTTTACTAATTTTTAAAAATTGAAGTGAAATTTAAAAAAGACAAAGTAATTTTACTGTAATTGGTTTTTTCCTCCTCTTATTTACTCCCCACTCCCTTGAAATTTTCCCCCTTCCATTTGTAAAGCAAGTCTGAGAGTTCCTCAAGTACAATGACTGGTCAAAACTGATTTTTAACATTTTGCAATCCAGTTACTCATCAAAATCAATGAGGTTTGGGGTTTTTTAATAAAAGAAAACCATATACTTTCTTGCCAGCTAGTTGGAATTCCTTCCTTTTTTAAAAGCTTGAAGTGAAAAAACACAAAGCCAGTTTAACATGCTAAATGTGTACTTACAGTTTAGAGCAGCTTTACAGTAGAAAAAACTTCCAAGATTCAGTAGGAAAGCAAGCATACATTGACGTCTCTGAAAATCACCTGTCCAGCACAATGGCATTTGTGTCATTGAGATTTAAAATCCCGTTCTCCTCCCTTATCCATTTTCAAGTCAGTCATAATAATTTGTGTAAAATTTGGATACATCTAATATAAAGAACCAAAGTTAGATCTCAGGCACTCCCTCATAAAGTCAGCATCTTTACAGAGGGTGAGCGGAAAGGTTGTATCAAAACACTGAAATAAAGGAGTGGTCACCCATGGTGAAAGCAGAAGTCTGTCCAGCCCAATACGGATCCTCTCACACTAGACAGGCGCAAATGTCTGAGGAAGAGCAAAAAAGCCAGGACTAGTATATCATGATGCTTTGCCAAAACACTCTTCCAATCTCAAACAATTAATCATTAAACTTGCTTTATATTTGATGGAGGTAGAAATGAAGTAAGATCAGGATTCATACAAAGTGTTCCTTTCATTAGCAACATAATTAAAGAAGAAAAATACAAGAATAAATAGATTTTCTTAAAAAGATTTCTTTCTTGTATCAGAACAACTGAGGCTGCACAGTTCACAAAATACCTAGTGTAAAACCCTCAAATGAGAGAAAAACACACATGCTTCTGGGTTTAATGCAGGACCTATATATAGAAGGGAGTGGGAGTATTAAGATATTGTAAGACTAAGAGATATTACACACAAAGAATATCCTCTTTCCACCCTAAATGACACAGTTGACTTGGTGTCAGTTATAATTCTGTCTGAACATTAGCCGAGTTTCCGCTAACGTAATGTTATCATAATATATTGCTAAGCGGTAGAAAGAAGAGAGGCAGTGAAAATTTCCAACCACTGGGATTAAAGATAAGGCAACAAAAATTATGCATCTAAAACTGGATTGTTGAGGAAAGACCCAGTAGCATTTCCTTACTCAGTGTACAGCGCTAACATACTTGGTAGGCAGAATTTCCCTACCTTCTCCTTATCAAAAGTAAGCAAGGTCCTGCAAATACTGCTCGGTGCTATGCGAGAGTATTTCACTGAAAGCACTGCCCTGGGATGGGCTATAAAGCATTCCTGAAGCAATGTGATTCATATCAAGTATCTCAAAGGGACCATTTCTGGAGTCTATCTACAGCTAAAAATTTCTCTACTATGGATAAGAAACAAAGCATTGCAGGGCATCATGTTTCCTGCAGCTGAGGGAGAATGGAAGGAAACCAAACATTCTCAAACTACAATACCAGGAGGGAGGAAACGGGAAAGCAGAATGGAGGGTGGACCCTTCCAACCCAAACTATTCTATGATTCTATGAATTCATTACACGTGCCTAGAACTGGATCTCTGTAACGAATTATTGTGTCATGGTTACCTGCTAGACCCCAGCACACTCTCTGTTTCGGCAGAAAAGGACTTGCCTTAGAATTTCTAATTACAGTTTTCTAAAGCTGGTAGTGAAATGTTTTATCTAAAGTACCTGTACATACCCATACGTTTGAAATGTATGAAAATAGTACCGCTCCATTTTAATTGCTTAAATATTTCCATTTATAATAACACTGTATTTTTCCACCTCCCACTTAAAACAGGGGACACAAGAATAAACAACTTTCAATGCAAACCAATACTTGAAACTAGCATGCAGTCGAGAGCTTCAGATCCCAGAAGGGCATAATTAATCCAGAAAGACTCGTACATTGTAGTTACATCAACAGCACCAATACTTCAGAGAGGTACAAGATGAATCCTCCTAGCCAGGCTGCTGGACCACATCAGAGCAATCCACCCCAGTGCTCCAGAGCACTCAGCTTCAGGGCTGTAGGAGTCCCCATGCTGCAAGAGGGAATGTGCTGTCTCCTGTTCTTAGCTGTGAGTTTGTGGTCTCACTGGTGTAACAGAC
This sequence comes from Buceros rhinoceros silvestris, assembly GCF_000710305.1. Lineage (NCBI taxonomy): Eukaryota > Metazoa > Chordata > Aves > Bucerotiformes > Bucerotidae > Buceros > Buceros rhinoceros. The sequence continues at coordinate 76,136 of NW_010411010.1, read as the reverse complement.
ACCACAGAGGCCACTGGAGCACTTCCGGTTGTGGTGTTGCTTCAGGGCACAGCAGAGAAGAAAATAAGGAACATGAAGATTAGAGTGGCAGGACAAATACCTTAATAAACATTTTTAAATTGACCTTGGTTCACTACTGCTTTGGGATTATACACGTTATTTCTGCCTGCTCATAAATACTTAGAGCATCTTTCTTTCAGAGACACGGATTTTCTATTTAAAATGTACTACTAATACTGCAGGATAAGCATAACCACCTACGAGCCAGCTCTTCCTTTTCTCCTCCCGTCTGTCCAGGACAGCCTTCTAAGGACTTAGCTTAGAATCATTGTGGTGGTGTTTCCACAGACCCCCCAAACCAATTAAGAAAGGCATTTATTGCAATGTGCATTAAGTGGATTGTTGTCGTTTGCTCAGGATGCTTAGGAGAGCTTACCCACAGCAGACGCAGTGACCTAAACTGGAGCTTAGCAGACAGAGATGCTCACCTGTCAACACAGGAGCCCCTCCCACTAGGTACGTGCTTGAGAGCAGGCATATACCTCCGTGTGGATCAAGGTGGAAACGCTGAGCTGACTGATGCAGCTGGAATCAGTGTAAATCTCAAATGCACAATAAGTGTAACAAAGTAGATAGGAAAATCATGAGACAACTCCTAGAGAATACTGTTCTCCTAGAAAAGCATCTCAAAAGACAGAAGTTAACTGCCAGGATTCTTTTTGAGAAACACGAAGAGTGATCTTGGCTGTATTTCTTAACATTAAGAGTCAAGAAGTGACAGAAACACGCACAGTGAGACACATCATCTCTGGGTGATGATCTTGCCAAATAGTGCTTCAGCTATTAATTGAGATACTGCGATAAAAACCAAAGCAAAAAAAAAACGCAATTTCTTTCTACACTGCCTTCTTTCTTATACTGGGTAGTTTTATTAGTAGCTTGTATGTATGAAAATGCATTTGCAATCATAAGAACAGATGATGATGTTTCATTTAATTCTACTCTGCAGTACTAGAGCACATAGCTGTACACATTTATTGGTGTGAGAACAAAGTTAAGATGACCCTGGATTTAAAAAAGCATATACATGCTTTTTAAGATTTTAAATATCATAATATCCTGATTCTTCTGCTGTTCTAGCCTTTGTTTACACATGAAGAGCACTTTTCTGTTATATAAATTATACCAGAAACAGAAATCTGCTTTGTTATTTTATTTGATTTACCAAAAGTGAACATTAATTACTCAGCCCATATACTTAACTCCCAACAGAGACAATATTCTACACGCAGGAAGCCTCTGCTTTGGGCAAAGGAACTGAATTAAGCAGTTTCACTTGAGCAACTTACCAAATAATTCAAACTGGGAGCATATAATGTAAAATACTAATAAATTTATATGTAATATATATTATGGATTATATTATATATGTCATATAATATATATTATAACATTATGTATTATGCATAAATAGGAATCATACAAGACACTGAAGCCTCCCTTCGTTGCAGTTCCGCTGTGCATCACTGGAACACTCCATCATCTTATGTCCTTCCTTTACACGCACCCTCCTTTCACACGTGCTCGCTCCACATGCCATGGACACATCTCCTTCGTTTCTCCCCTCCCTTCAGCCATGCCCCTATAAAGCCCATGGCATTTTGGCTCACTGTCCCACCACACCCTTCTTCCATTCCCCTTTGAGACTGGGTGGAGGGAGCAAACCCAGAGCAAGTCACCACAGCCACAAGCAAGACACTGGAAAACTCTTTTGAATATAAAGTACACTACGAGATGGGTGTACATTGCTCAGGATATATGTAATTGGGGAGATAATGAGATTAAACAAAAGTATATCAGGAATGCTGTGATTATGGTTGATCCTGTCTTGAATGCTACACCAAGAAGAATTCTCATTTTCCTTCCAGCCCTATATTTGCTATTATGATCTATGGTATGTTATATATGTTTACGTTTATGTGGGCAGGCAAATTCTACTAGAATAGAGTGTTTATATAGTATATATGCATGCATGTGTATGGACAAAGACAGAATGTCACCTTTGGGATTTCTTTTTCTCCAAATTTGAGACTAATTCAATTATTAAAAACCATTATACCCAGAAATATGATGAATTCCAAAAAAAGTGTATCTTCCTGGGTTTAGCAAGCTCCAGAATGTAATGAATGATGCTTAGACTTATTCAGAAAACACCTGTCTGCAGATACACATCCAAGGATGACCGAGAAACGGTGAAAATAACAGTGAGACTGGCTGGGTCCGCTCTTCCCTTCACCAATTTTATTTAGAACCTCTCTAATGAGGAGTATCCATAAACCCCTTCAAGTCTAGGTATGCTTTATTTTTCCTGATTTTAACAGGCAATCTTTCTTTACAAGCTCTGAATTAAGACCAAGAGAATATCATTTTACAACAATAAGAACAGACATAGAATCTGGAAGTTTTCAGACTACATTTAGTCGAGCTTCTTCAAAGACTGCAAAAAGCTGTTAAATTACAGCAGGCATTTGAGAAATATTATCCCTGAATCTGGAGATAAGCAAGCTAAAGCACAGAGCAGAAACCTAACTTTTCCAGAGTTATTATCTGCACCGGTAAGACCTCAGGTTTCCCCAGCTGTGTTTCCAAAATCTAACCCACTTGCAGCATGTGTCATATTCTCATCAAGAGATGAAAGCAGCATTGATTCATATTTTTCAGAACTCCCCCATCCTTGATTTAAATAACCAGCTGAAAATGCTTTTGCCTTCCATGACATTTGCTTTTTTCACTCATCCTCTGAACATACTTATTGTGATCTGAACATCTTTATTATTAATGATACACAGCACATACACTAATTCCTGCAAAGGGCTGAAACACAGCGTAGAAGATTTTGAATACAGGTGGCTGGAGAGAAGGTCATCATCATGGCTTGGCTTCACGAACGAAGATTTGGGAAGGGCTTTACCCACGCTCACTGCAAGCGCGCTGATGGCTGGAAAGGCCAATGCGGGACAGGCAAGTCCAATTGCAAAAAGCACAGCGGAAGGTCTTGCACCTTTTCACCTGCCGTTTCGTCCCTCGCCTGTTGCTACAGGGCTTTGCAAATGTGAGCAAACCCTTCAGGCCTGCGCGGTGGATTTTTTAGGTGAGGTGCAGTGTGCGTGGAACTGGCTCCACCCTTTACACCTGAGTTCATCTGCCAGGGCCCAGCGAGCTTGGACGGTGACAGCGAAGTCCTCGGGTCGTAGGTTTGCTTAGAGTATCCTTCTCTTAGATGGAGCCTTACAGGGCTAAACGAGCTCCATCTGCCCGGGTTTGGAGTCAGAGCTGTCCTTCTCCTAGGATGGTTGCCCGAAGGCTAGTGAGCCCATCCTGCCCGTGGACACACTTTGTCTGACCCTTCAGCTGAGACCTGTCTGGCTTGGGAGACCCCACCGGAGGTACATGCCACCACCAGCACAGCTCTCAACCTCACAAGGGCACGCAAGCTCCTTCCCCACGGCAAGGGGGTGCCCGTGAAAGAGGGAGAGAAGGTAGAGCGTGAAGGATTGACGCAGTTCACCACATGGGTCATATACAAATACAGCTGTAGGTCAGAATGGAAGGAAAATGTGAATAACAGTATCATGAGCTCAGTTTACACGTCACTAAGATGAGAAAACCAGTTTGCCACTATGGACCTTCTCTTAGTGGATTAAACCAACAGCTTATGTTACAGTTCAGCAAGGAGGCAAGCTAGTGGATGGGAGGATGGATTGTGTTAGGAGACACAACCACCAGGCAATTTCTCACTTCAAGTGTGCTACGTGTACTCACAAGTTCTCAAAACATAAAAGTCAAAAAACCCAGAAAGAAAACCCATGAAATAAAATCTTTAAAATATATTTAAAAGGGCACAGCAGCAAAAGTAACATTTTGTCCCAACAGCTCTCTAATCAAAGACAACGTTTGTAAATTATGGAAGAAAAACTTTGTTCTACTAATTTCTTTTCAGGCTTACTGAATAGTTTCCACAAAACCCCCCTGCAACACGGCAGGCTTGGGGAAGAGTGGCTGGAAAGCTGCCCAGCAGAAAAGGACCTGTGGGTGTTGGCCGAGAGCAGCTGCATATGA
>NW_010411010.1:33651-71966 GCF_000710305.1 Buceros rhinoceros silvestris | reverse complement strand
CATTTCCTAGGGTGATGGAACTGAGGGGTCAGGGTTACTGAAGGTGATCATAGAGGAAAGCAGTGTGCCAGCGAGCCAGCAGTGTGCCCAGGCAGCCAAGAAGGCCAACAGCATCCTGGCTTGGATCAGCAATAGTGTGGCCAGCAGGAGGAGGGGAGTGACTGTCCCCCTGTACTCAGCACTGGTGAGGCCACACCTTGAGTACTGTGTCCAGTTTTGGGCCCCTCACTATAAGGACGTTGAGGTGGCTGGAGCACGTCCAGAGCAACGAAGCTGGTGAAGGGTCTGTAGAACAAGTCTTATAACGAGCAACTGAGAGAACAGGGGTCATTTAGCCTGGAGAAAAGGAGGCTGAGGGGAGACCTTATTGCTCTCTGCAACTACCCGAAAGGAGGTTGTAGTGAGGTGGGGGTCAGTCTCTTGTCCCAAGTAACAAGCGATAGGACAAGAGGAAATGGCCTTAAGTTGTGCAAGGAAACATTCAGGTTATATATTAGGAAGAATTTCTTTACAGAAAGGGTTGTGAAGCACTGGAACAGGCTCCCTGGGCAGGTGGTGGAGTCCCCATCTGTGGAAACATTTAAAAGATGGGTAGATGTGGTATTGAGGGGACATGGTTAGTGGTGACCTGGCAGTGCTGGGTTAACGGTTGGACTTGATGATCTTAAAGGTCTCTTCCAACCAAAATAATTCAGTGATTCACCTTCCACTTGACCAGGGCCTTTCAAGTATTACCTTTCAGGAAACTACCCAAGCCAAACTAAAAGATTTGCTTAGCACGTAGTTTTAAACGAATTAATCATAATTCCATTGCTAATTCAAACTTCATTAAACACTTTCCCTGATATTGTTCAAAGGGTGTAAGTAAAAGTATTAAGTACATTTGCCCTGCAAACTGGTCTTTGACAAGTTTTGTTAGCAATCTTCCTCCTAGCAAGGACTTCTTTCAAACCAATGTTATCCTTTCACCTGACGAATCTCTTACCTTCTAATACTCATACGATATCTCCATCCTCTCCTATGCATCTCCATTTCAAATGCTTTAATGAAATCCACCAAAATAAGCGTAACTATGCTTGTCTCCATAGAAATTTATTTATTCTCAAAGAAACCTATAAGGAGTTTGGAAAATCTTCTAAATCACACTTTTCACTTTGGCTTTGTGTCTTTAATTTATCTTCCCTCCAAAACTGAATCAAGAGCCTCACATTTGCTGAGGAACACATGCAGCCACATGGTGAATCCAGTCACCACGGGTCTGCAGAAAGTGGGTGAAGTAGGCTACTTCTGTGTCTGATGGCCACTGCCACACACGGCCAAGACAGCATACGCATAAGTATGCTAAGTAAGTGATGCAGAAGGCCAAGGGGTTTTTGAGGTGCAAAAAAAGGAAAAACGTGCAATAGCAATTTATGGAACAGATCCCATGGAGAATATTATATTTGCTGTTTAGGAATATCAGGGAACACCTTCTAATTTCCTGCTGTCTCATCTCATTCTTCCACAAAAATCACAAAGCAGTTGTCAAGCTGCTGGTGAAGTTCCCCTGGTTGTGTCAGCAACACATTCAATAAGCTTCATTTGTATGTAACTATTTCAATATCAATAGCAAGCAAGCATGACACACCTCCACACTCTCAGCCAGAGTAGCAGTGGCATTCAAAAGCTCTTTTCTTAGCACCTGGATAAACAGCAAAACCACCTTTGATGCTTTTCTTTGAAGTTCAGGCAGAATTAGCTATTTAGTAGCATTAGGAGTGACTCATTCACTGTGCCAACTAGGATAATCGGACGTTTTTACTTTTTTACCTTTGTGCTGTAAGGGAAGAGACACCTCTCCTGCTAACTCCCCTACAAGTAACGATGATTATCTTAAGGACTCTGAGTCCATCTCAAACTTGCTGATCTGCCCTTAAAAGGGTTAAAAGAATCCCCCCATACCTGCGTGTTAGATTTCAATCTAAGATAAGAACAAAACCAGACTGATCAGACTATTCCCAAGAGCTAGACCCCAACGGTATGAGTGGAAGTCCCCCAGCACAGTGATGACAGCAACTCCGAAAACTCCATGCTGTGGTAACCCACCTATCAATCCAAACAGTAAAAGGAAGCACATCCAAAGAAATTACCACCTGCAAAAGCCCTGTATTTCAGACACCAATTCATCTACACTTGCTATTCTATTAGTGGTAAGGAAGAATTTAGCATTCTACAAATGGAATTTAGATCCATGGCCCCTCCTGTTCTCCCGCTGTGCAGAAACATGAATCACTGGTGTGGTCGTTCATAGATCTGCCGATGTTTCCTCATGGGTGATCATCCGTATGACATGCAGATGTCCTGTCCACATTTGCACATATCCAGCTAAAAAACAACCAGTCATCAAGACTAGCGCTTCTGCAAGAAAACCAGGAACAATTCCTTCTGATCCAAACAGAAACATGCTCCCACACACCAACAGATACGCTGTCCTGTACAAATAGGACCATTGATAATGTTGGTGCAGGTTTAGTTGATGCGTCATGGGAAACGGCTGTTCTTTGCAGCAGATGGAAAGGGCAGAGGGCTCCCATATGCCATCAAACCAAGACCCAATCGTTACCATAATTGCTGTGTTCTATTTTCCCTGGTAGATTCCTTCAAAGACTACCATCTCTTCAGCCGCGGAAAAACCAAAAACCCCTGCTACTCTTTTCCTCCCACAATAGCTGATAACAAACTGGATTAGAGGAAGACTAATCCCAGGAAATATAGGATTTCTTGCCCATGAAGGACAAGTATTGTGGCTTCTGTCATAAAGTACTTATAAGCCACTGTCATAAAGTCTCCTTAGAAAGTGAACAATATAATTTTCTTTCTACAGTGAAGAAATATTATTACCCTTCACGCCTGAAATATTCTTCCTGCTCCATGGGATTAATTTCAGTGTATTTCAAATTAAAACTCTTGGCTTTAAACATAGCTGGCACCTAGAGAAAAGGAAACATAGTAGAAAAAAATCTATAGATTTTCCTAATTAAAAAAAGAAGAATGTCCGAACCACTGCTTTGCTCTTAATTTTTTAACATCTAGGTTTGTTTGGGGGAGGATGCAGGAGTGCTAATGCACATTCTGTTTGGGTTTTTTCTTGAAAAGAAAGATCAAACACTACGTCTTATTGGAATTAAACAAGAACAAATTTCATTGTACCATGAATGCATCTGCTTTGCAGCTTACCCTCCTGAGCCTGTCCTACCTGGCAAATGTTACGCCTGCTACAAATTCCACTTTTTTTTACTAGGTCAGCATACGAGGTCAGTTCCTACACTGGCTTACACTCCCAAATGCTCTACTGATGTCAGAAGTGTCCCAGGTTCTATAATCATGTTGGTGCAATGCTGGTAAGTGCCAAGCAAGTAGGTGAAGATCGGGCCCAACATTGTCTAATCAGAGCAAATGTTTGAAGCTTTGGCCTTTACCATTCACATGGTGTAACTTTTTACCTTTTGTGTATTTACCACAGTTGCTTTCCATGCAGAGAATGGTCCAGGAATAAAATTCCTTTAAGACTCAGCTTCAGGAATCCCACGGAAAGGTTTTGGGCATCTCAGGCAGGATAGTCTAACCACTGAAGATTTTTTAAAACAGAAGATTACTTTAAAAAAATCAATACGACGAAAACTGCATTTAGAAAATTTCCAAGTTCACAAAACACACTGATAGCAGGCAAAGTTGCAATACATCAGCACAATCTGGCTAGAAAAATGCCACTACAAAGATGGCTGTAATTTCAGATCAGCACATACTTTGGTACTCCACCAACTAAAGAGCTGGGCAGTTGGTACTGCAAGCAATCCCCCCAATCACCATCTTAAAACCGAGAGCCAAGACAGATGCTGATTTACAGCCTGCAGAATGACGCCTCCACCCTGTCTACCGTTTGGTTAGAGACAATGAAGACTTCAGAGATTCCAAAACCATTGGCTATTTTTTAAAGAAGTCCACAGGGCAAAAAGAAATACAAATCACAATTATTCAGAAAGGTAACTTTAATGTTACAAATCAACTGGGAAAGGTATATGAGTCATCACAAAAGGACAGTATGAATGAAAACTGTATGTTTCAAACTGACAAATGCAACACACTAGATACTAAAACACAGGCACTGGGAAGACACCATAAATGGAGCATGTATTCATAGTAGGTCTATACAGAGAAAACTGTATATAAAATAGTAGGAAGGCTAGCAAAGCCAAGACTGAAAACTGATACAAGGTGAGAACAGGAAAGTTAGGGCATTGGGTTAACCAAAGGCTATAGGAGAAAATAAATTATTTGATCGTAATAAATCAATACTACAGACACTATGCCAAACTGTCAGAGAATCAGGGGGGCAAACCAACATGAAATAATTAAACAATTTCAGATTAAACTTAGAAGAAAGAAACATCATCACAGATATCTCTCCAGATTCGGAAATAAATTAGCAAACAACAGGGCCAAAATTGAGTCTAGCTTATTCATGGTTTTTAATAAAACCTGAGGATGTGTCTAATTAGAGATGTCACTCAAACAAGAAACACAGCTTCAGATGATACAGAGGAGTATAAGCTGAGCTCTACAACATTTACATCTAAAACGTATGCAAAGAGACACAGAGTTGCTAAGCATTCCCACTGGGTAAAAACATGAGAAAATAAACCATATTGGGCAGACTTCTCCACAACGCCTAACAATAACCCACGCAGAGAGAACACACTGAAACCAGCATCCCTTCTGTGCAGAATGGTGATAATTAAACCACAAAAGAATTCTGCTTTTACCCCTAAAGATGAAAAATTAATAACTTCACAAGATGACGATTTTCAGTAAACACTACATTTATTCTTAGCAGAACCAAAAATCAATTTGCCCCTGGCATAGAGCTGATTTCTGCAGCACCTGAAAGGCAGACCCAGGCTTCAGCGCCTCATTGTCCACACAAGAACTGCTGCTGCTGTTGCATCCTGCAGACGGGACTGCATGAACAACTGGTTCTGAAGGAAGGAGGGAGCCCAGTTTTTAGTTTCTGAGCCATGAAAACCTTAGAGCCTGGAAGCCAGGTCTCACTTCCAAGTAGCCACTTCTACCACACCACCACTATATTACCACACTGCTTTTTTGGTAAGCATAGAGAATGACTTCAACAGGTGGTACAAGAACAGCAACAGACAAAAGCACTAGCTACAGACATTTTCCAGGAGACAAAAGTATGTCCTGCCACCTTCCATACAGCTCTGAGTGAGCTCCAAATCATACCTTTTAGTGCGCAATATCTAAAACATTCCCAAATGTCAAGAAGAATGGTTAGACACCTGAGGTCTAACATCTAGAAAGCTCTGGAGTCCTTTCTTCCAGAACGAAGGAGTACACACATCCTACACAAATTTGGATGTACCCCCCTGAACCACAGGGTCACAAGGACTTTCAGAAAAAAGAGCCTCACATAATCATCTGTGCTAATCCAAAAGTCCACTACTTTCCTCCTCACTCCTCTCACAATAGTAGGAAATACAGTGGCACATCTGGTTTATGACAAACCAGCAGAGAACTTGGTGTATAAAAGCATGAGGTCAAAGGCCGTGGACTGCACAGGGCAGAACACACATTTGGAATCTGTTACATCCTAGCAGGCTCCCAGTACTGCAGTTACAGTATTCTATACAGAAGGTCACAGGTTTGTCTCAATTTGGTGCCCAAGAAAATACTTCATTCTAAACCTCAAAATCTTATGCAAAACACAGTCAAAAGTGACGCATCCTCAAGAAAAGTTTCATTTTCAATGAATCAGCATTTTGAACAAAACTCATTCCTCCACCTCTAAGATAAATCTTTGTAGAAACAGCCACGTTTTCTTGCAGACCTTAGGCCCCTTTATTGTATAAGTCAGATTCAAAATCTGTCACTTAATCACCTACTTAGGCTGGTCAAACATCTTCTAACTACACTGGAATAGGATCTTTGCAAACAATAAAAATCACTAATAGAGAGGGAGAATCAGCAGTTTATTATATTCGTCTTCCTGGTCAGCCTCAAATTACAAAAGGAAACAAAGCTTGCCTTGGAAATAAGCATTCAGAAGTTCAATATTTTCATCTCAGTGATATGCTGCAGGGCTGCTACACATCCACGTATTTTATATATACGGTAGAGGAAAATGTGGGCACACACAAGCAGTTAAATGGTCATAATTAGCCATAAGATTACCAGCAAGACAATGTTTTTCTTGTTTACTCCTAAATGCAATTTTATTTTAATTATTGATTGCTAGTTATATAGAAGTGCTGAAGTCAAGATTGTCAGTGGCCCTGATAACACAGTATGTCTGACAAAAGCCTTCCTGGCCAATTTATTTCATCTTTTTCAAGTGTATATAGCTGATTTCTGCTGATTTCTCTCCCTACTTCTGGTGCAAAATTTCTAAAATCATAAATACTCAGGCCAGAAGTTGTAGCTTTATAGTCCTTCATCTGGTTTTCTCGAGTTTCTCCCTACAACACCAGGGCAGGTATTACATTATTTAAATTATCTCATTGAAGGATGCCAATTTGGTAAAACGTAAATTGTTTTGTAGAAAACAGAGATACAAATGCAAAATTAGTTGCGCACATTTTTTTCCAACATGTAACCCTCTAACTAAAACCAAACACAGGATCTCAACCAAACACATAGATTGCTCAGCAGCTGTTATGTATTTTTAGGGATGGAAAGCCTGAAGAAACCTCACAAGTCTATTCATTCGGTCCTGTGCTATTTCAGTCTATCTTTTGTAAGGGAACTTACAAATTCTATATTCCCCCTACTGGAAAGTTAAAGGAGGAGCTCACTCCTTAAAAAAGGTCCTCACAAGTCTAGCCCAAATGTTCTTACACCTATCCATTTTCAGAGCGCCATACTTTTTCTTCTCTATGCGTGTTTACCAGCTCTCAGTACATGGACTTTCCAGTTCTGTGATCCCTGCCTTTGCTGCAAGCCCTCTTCAGCATCACTTCCAGCTCTAGTATACTTTTCTTGAAAATATGAGGTATTAAAGATGAGGCCTTGATGGAGAACGACATTTGGGTACAGCAATCTTGCCTTACATTTTCAGTCCTTAACTAGAACATTGTATTATCCTACTTGCCTCCGGCTTGTTATGTCACATCGGTCCTTCACGGCTCCTTTTACAATTGCTACACTGATCATCTTCAAGATGCACTTACTGCAGATGAGGAAAGAAATCCATGGCTCCATGGTTCATATTCAACATGTACAGGCTTGGACCAGTCAGTTCCACAGATTTTTTTTTTTTTTTTACTGGTCTAATCCTCAAGCCCACCCAGTTCTTTCCAAAACATCTTTCAGTCCTTCCCCATATTGACTATAGCTGTTAGCATGGCACCATCTACCCATTTTGTACTCTGGTCATCAGAAAAAACACCGAACAAACTTGTTCTTTAGAAACTATTTATAGCTTTTTGTTTAGTAACAAACTTTTTTTTTCCTTCGTGTTTATCTACTTGTAAACACTCATGTTAGGGCAGCAGTGTGCCCAAAGGAAAAAGAGTGCAGTTCTGCAGCCACAGCAGAGCAGAGCAGGAACACAGGAACTGTAACATTAGGGGCATTCCTCCCTGGAGCAGACATGCAGAAAAGCAGGACACTGGATAAGAAGAATGGCTTGCTGGAACATGCAGACTTAATCACTAAAGTTTTTTTAAAAAATCTGAAAACGTAGATTAATTTTAACCAATCAATATTTATTACTGCGGTATCTGCCTTCAAACAGGAACCACAGCGATTTAGATAAGTATCTAGTCAGGTCATCTAGTTCCACTGCAATTTCTGGAAGCACGCTTCGTAAGGTCTCTTGGGAATGCTATTTTGAAACTTCCTATTTTAATCTCAACTGTTTTATCTCCCTCTGCAACATGTATCAGAATTCGGTGTGCTCTGAAAAGTCTTGCAATGAAACTAAAATGTGTGCAATTTATGACCAAAATGTATCTCTTCAATTTTTACTTCATTCAAATCCAAAATGTACTCAATGTGACAACCAAGTGCAAACCGAGGTAGTAAAACAAAGACCATTCTTAACTGATCTTATTTATTTTTTATCAAATTGATTATTATTAAATTAAGTTTAAAAAAAATTTAAGGTCTTATTTTATCAGGCAACAGAAAAATCACTGGATCCAGGAATGGAAATGCAGCGTTGTGAGTGTGTGATAATAACAGCTAATATGTTGCAGCCATCAAGCGAGATTCTGCTACAGCCAGTGCAGTTTTGGCAAAACAAATTCATTACTGATCTGTCAGATCTGGAACTTACCTGTCTACAATCAAAGTTTCAAGAGAGAGGCTGGTCATGGAGCACTATCCACGTGTATTTGTCACTGCTGGAAACAACCTTTTCTAGTCCAGACTAGGTTATTGACTTTCATAAAGACATTAGAGGTTTTTTTGTTTGGTTTGATTTTTTTTAAGGTTTCTGCTGCTTCTGGGCAGTAATACAGGTGTGGGAGAAGGGGAAAAAGTTTACAGCTTTTAGGGGATGATGCTAAGGCAAGTGGTAGGGAACTGATAACATTCAACCTACTCTTACCGTAATACACATGCAAGACTCAAAGCAGAGTGAGCTACCTCCTACTTAGAACCGCAGAATCATCTGGTTGGAAGATCATCATATCCAACCATTCACCCTGCACTGCCAGGGTCCCTAAACCAAGTCCCTCAACGTCACATCTACGCATCTTTTCAACATTTCCAGGGATGGGGACTCCAACACTTCCCTGGGCAGCCTGTTCCAATGCTTCACAACCTTTTCTGCAAAGAAATTCTTCCTGATATCCAACCTAAATCTCCCCTGGCACAACTTAAGGCCATTTCCTCTTGTCCTGTTGCTTGTTACATGGGAGAGACCATATACAAAGAGAGAGGAAGGAATTGTGGTATAGTCAATGAGCTGTGAATCCACAGCATAGTTTTCTTCTTACTTGCATGTATAGCCATACTATAGACAATATCTCATGCTGAAAATATTATTTTATGTAACTAATACTGTTTTAACCAGCTGCATACAATGTTTGGCTGAGGTATATTCCATCTCAAGTCCAGTGTTCCATATGAATAGAATCATATGACTAGTAAAGAGGCAAAAAAAGCCAGCACTAAACAATTAGACATGACAAGAAGTTGTTTCGTTGATTTAAGATAAAAAAATGGAGAAAAAAAAGAAAAAAAAGCATTGCCGCTCTGCTCTTAAGTACCTGTTTCTACAGAGGAATCACAAATAAATGAACCCTGTAGTACTCAAGTCATGAGCCACTTGCACCTCACGGATTCAGCCTGCAAAACCTGTAGGTGAAAGCTTCCTTGGAAGCTCACTTTCTTACTCCTGTGGCCACATGAACTTACAGCTTTTCACAGTTGAACCCTGGACTTGGCCAGAGCTTTGAGGTGGAAATGCTTAAGACTTCTCTAGCATGAACTTCCCCGTAGTAGGACAGAATTTAAAGCTTAAAATCAGAAAATACTTGTTTATAGTGAGTAAAAATCAAAAAAATAATTTTAAAATCAACTTAAGACAAGTAGGGAAGATGGAAAACAAATGAAAGTTCTTGCAAAATGTTCCTCCAAACCTTGAAGCCTTTGAAGGCAATTCCTTGCTTCTGTGCTCAGCTGCAACTAACTCAGTGGCAGTTAAATTCTGTGTAGCCAACCCATTTGTTTTTTTCTTTATTCACTCATACTTTTGTTTAGCAATACAACCCGTTCTTACACATCTTACAAGCAAGGTGTGGTTTGAGTATATGCTGGAATAGGAAAGGGGAGACTTAGGGCATCTTTCTTTCCCAGTCTAGTTTCTTACTGCAACTCACACAAAGTGATGCTTTCCCCACACCTCTACGTTGCGGCCTTTGCGTAAACACACGCACTGCTCTCAGCTCTGACAAATCAGAGAATCATAGCCCACGTATGCAGTGTTTGCACATCCCTATGAACTATTCCTCAGCTTCAAAAAACAAGCATTGATTATAGCAGCAGAAAAATACTCAATTGTTACTAAAGAATACAAGAATATATTTCTTCAACTGGAAACAAACAAAAACTTTTAGAATAAAAGTCACAACAAAATCTATGATCCAGAGCATGCAGCAGAGCTCAGTGTGCCACCAAATCAGCCCAAATTACTTATAAACCTACAAAATACTTTAGAATAGAAAGCCCTAAATAGATTAGATAAAAAGGCCACCCCTAAAAAGCAATGCACCCCTGCAGAAAGTCTCAGTAAAAGCAGAAAAGAGAAGTTAGGAAGTAATGGACCTACAGGTACCAGAGCTCACAGACTGATGTGATCACGATGAATAGTCACACATGAGCTACTAAGCCACGCCTGACATCCTCTGCCACACAACTGTGGTAGCTGCTGAGAGCTCATTACCTTTCCATAATAGTTAGCTCATGCCCACAGTGGAAGGAAATGAATTTTGATCTGAAAAAGGAAGTGTTCCTGAGCAGACATGTCATCCCATAGCAGACAGTGTGCTGCCCAAAGGCACAAGCCCACATTAATTTCACAGTGTAGCCAGGGAAAGCTGCTTGGGCTGGCTGCAGGTGCCAGTGGGGCACGCAGGCAGAGCCCTTCAGGAATCCAGAGTACAGAGGGCATAGTTTTCATGTCTGTGGCATTACAAGCAGTGGATGTTTCTGTTTACCCTTATGTCTTTGATAACCTCCTTGTTAAACTTGAATGGCCGTATTTTAAAGGTTTTAAACACCTAAAAATATAGGGAGACACCCGTTAGTTTTTAAAAGTTAGAGAAGATAAATGCTAATCCCCTAAAGAAAGATGCTCAACTACTATGTGTTTTAGAAGTATGTCCACATAGGTACCCTCGAGGTTTCTAAGTAATCCTAAAACCTAAGCCCAATATGCAATCTTTGATATATTTTATACACTGATATGCTTGGTTTTGCAAGGCCAGAACCACTCACGGTTTATCCATGCTTACACCATCTTATGCATCCACACAGAGTTGCACTGGTCTCAGATAAGCCTGGACCATTTCAGGCTCAAAACTTGTACCGATGTGCCCACCCTTGCCACTTCTACGTCCAAGGATTTTGTTTCACTGAGCATTGGAGGTCCTGGAGAGAAGGTACTGGAATTCCTCCACAAACCGTACACTGCAAACAGTTCTTCCCTGTTGATCTAGGGAGTCATGCAGGTATTGCAAAATACTGTCATTGCAAAGTAATCCCACAGAAGGTGAAGGTGATGCCAGAAGATGCAGGTGCAGCCAACTGCTGCAACACCAATAGTCACCAATGCAAACATGCTCCTGTGCTGGCAGTTCGGTGACAGCAACGGTGAGGCAGAACAACTCTCCTGTGAGAATGTCTGGAGGGACTTTTCTTTGAGGACTGTCATTCCATGAGCTGTCACTTCCAGATTCAGCCAGAAGGCATGGATGGAAGTACAGCAGATTTGGCAGTTAAGCTATGTCCCTAGACGTTTTTGGAGTGCTCAGAAGGCATTGCTTAGACCACTCTGATTGTATCCATCCATGGCAGCACCAACATGCCAGAGCTCCTCCAAAATACTTCCTTTCAGGGTGTGCTTCCTTCCATGAAAGGATTATATGAGCAACTCAGAGATACTGAATTCACAGTGACAGTTTTAACTTTAATAAAATCTCTTTCAAGATTTCATAAATAGCCTAATTAAAGGGTGGGAAGAAATGATTACTTGAGAAATGTTATCCTCCAAAACAGTATTTGAAAAGGCTCATTTAACACGCTTTATGCAGCATCACTTCTCCTGTCCTCTTCCTGTGTTTAATCTCCTGAGTACGGAATGATTTAGTATAATTTAGGGATGTAAGAAAGTAATTTTGTAAAACACATTTGCTAGGCATACAGAGGTGGTCAAATCACCTCACCTTTTAGTCTTAAAATGTAAGAAATTATCTATTTACTGAAATTACCACACAAATATGCCATATTTTGGAACAAGGCAGTAAACAACTTGGCACTGTATTTAAAATGATAGTAGGTGATAAAAACAGAGAAAGTCTCAAGGCAAAGTTATCCTCTGCTCAGTTCCTGCACAGGAAAAGATCTCACCTTCCAAGCAGCTCTATGCTCCTAGTTATTTGATTATGTCTTGATCCACTATTATTCTAACTGGGCTGGTGGTGCAGAAATGGATGATGAATTCCTCCTTAAAGGAGACAAAAATCAGGCAGAAGCTTTCTAGAGGGTCTAGTAGAGTGTCATTCCAGTAAGTCACACTCAGAAAACACACAAAAAAACCCCACCCAACCAAAAAGCAGTTAAGAAACTCTATATAGAGGGCATGAGATTGGGAAAGGGATAAAATGCAAGAAGGGAAAGAAAACCCCCTGCAACTGATCAAATGTTTCCTAACTGGTGCTACAACTCAGTTCAAAGAAGGTGGTCCCAACATTATTTAACAAGAACTACAAGCTTCAGAGTGGTTGCATGGTGCCCAAAAAGGAGCTGTAAAGTGTGCTCAACTAAAAGATCCTTGGGGCCTCAAAGTAGGCACCAGTGCATGAAACTGCTGATAATCTGGTAAAAGATTTAGGAAAGAGAACGAAACACACAGGGAGCGAAATGACTGAAAGCAACATGCAAAAGTACCCAATAGATTAAAATAAAAATTTGAAATTTTGGATTCTGGTCAAAACAAAATAACCATCACAACCTTGACTCATTTTTTCCTCCATCTTTTTCTTTTTCGGGATGGGAAGAATACCTAAAAATAAGTTTTAATCACTAATCCATTTTATAGGTATTGTCTGTACACTTAGACAAGGATAATTATTTGCTTCTATATACCTATTTTTTGCTTCTATATACCTTCTATAAATTTGATTCACTTAGTGGTCAGTTCTATCCCTTAATGCTCCCTACTTCGTGATGGATTTCTGCAGTTGAGAGAATACACTCCTAGAGCAGAGTTTTGCACAGTACTTGAGGTCAAATAATAGCAACTCCTGAAGATCAGAGGCCCATTGTGCTATTGGCACCACTGCCTCTGCTAAAAATAATATCCAAAAAGAGGATTACTTTAACGTTCTGTGTCATCACTGTTCCTAAAAAAAAAGAGTTAGCCAGACATTGAGTTTTGCTGTGCAATTACCACTTTTTCTGTTTCACTTCAGCAAACAAAGTATTAAGGATACTCTCTAGCGCTAATGAATCGTGCCTGTAATTGCATCCAGTTATGATAAGCTGTTCATACCTGGCTGATGCAGGATAAAAACATTCCAAGGATATTCAAAATGAAAAGTAATCTGTAGCAGATGCAAAATGCAGTTTATCCTTCAAAACAGGTGGCCCTCCTCCTCTCAATTTGTACTGGACCACTGCGCAGTCATTTGAGAAGTTCCAGACAAGTTCCATCAGGTACACTGAAAGCCAAGCCAGAGCTTACTCACTAACAGAAAACTTCTCCAAATCAAAGCATCAGAAGGTTTGAAGTTAGAAACAGCAGTGAGAAATAACTGTATTTCTCCCCTGCACAGCCCTGCCCTTGCAACCAGAGGAGAGCAGAGGAGGCTCAAATTTAGCAAAAAAACTAGTTAGGTTGATACGAACTATGGTACCACCTAAACAAGAAATTACATGGTTCTTACTCCTCCCCATATAAAGTAGAGGTTGTAGGATTGAATTCTTAAAAATATGCAGCTCTGCAGAGTGAGGACTTCCCATCCCATCTCTTGCCCCAGTCCTCCTCAAACGATTCTCCAAGTATTCAGAACAGCCACTGGATCATTTATCAAACCAGGAGGATAACAGACAGGGATGTACATAACCGGATGGCAGAAAGGGAAGGGTACCACCAAAAAAGGTCACCTTTCATCAGGTCAGTTGAAATGAATCTTTAATTATAAAAATAGAAGTTATAATTTCTTACAGTACAATCTATTGCTGATTCTAGAAATGAAAAAGCTTAAAAGTTTTTTTTTTTAAATCAGTTGTTTTAAGAGTATTAAGGCTACTCCAGCAGTCCTGTTACCAAATGTCACAAACCAAACCTGCAAGCCACTCACAACATTCCCCTTTTGAGAGTCAGTCTGCCTAACCATGCTGTCACATGCTGTATCTGAAACACCATTTTGCCAGCTACCCTTGATAAGTATTGCAGATTTTAACATGGTGAACGCAAAACTGTGTAAAAAAGATCTCAGTTTTAACAACTCTGCAAAATCAAGCATTTTCCTAGTAAAAGTGCAAATATAATTTTATGTACCAATAACTTATTAAGAATTAATACTAGACATTTTTGTCCTTAGCTTAAGAAGCACCATTTTCATACTCAGACAGGGACCAAACTTTATTCAGCCTCTAAGGGAAGCTTTTAAATGAATATTTTATTAATAAATCCACCTGCCCTTACAGTGGCACCCACAATGAATGCAAAGAAAAACCAATACAAGTACTCCAAAAAGGCATAAAAATTATAGCAGTTTACCTTTTTCTTGTCCCTCTCCATATAACATGGATAATATTTGCAGAGCTGGAATACAATCACAATCGAGAGGTTTTATAATTATAAGTATCTTAGCTTCATAGTGCATTTATCACCTGCAAACACCATTCACTGCCACACATACCCCTCCACCGTGAACATTGTTTACTTTCATCTTGCTTAATTAGAGGACAATGTCATAAGAACATGAATCTCATGTTATGCAGTGCAGTCAAAAAAAAAAAAAAAAAAAAAAAAAAAAAAAAAAAAAAAAAAAAAAAAAAAAAAAAGAAAAACAACAGGAAGAAAATCCAAAACATGTCGTCCTGCACATTCAAAGACGGCAACACAACCAGGTGAGGTATATTCAAAGTGCAAAATACCATCAGCTGGCAAAGTTGAATTACAGACTTTTTAAAAAATAAATAATCTATAATATAGAGCTGCTGTAGGCACATCTTTAAGTCTCTCCAAGCTTAACCAATGCACTATCTTCTCCCTGTAATTGCTTGGGTTAACAATACAGAAATGCAAGTGCTCAATCTTTCTTCATTTTGAATCCTGAGTATGTTATTACTTATTAATCCCTCTATATTTTGTTAATGATCCCATGCTATATTGGGAAAGATAGTGCATAAGGAAAATGAAGACATAAAAAAGCATACCCACAAAAATAGCTCAAAATTTACATATCCACATATTTACTGAGCAACATTCAAAGGCAGGCGATTGTATAAAGCTCTAAAGATACTGAGCAGCTCTCAGCATATAATATGAATGTTCCTTTTCGATCTGAGGTTTCATTACCTGAAACAGTAGAGTGACTTGCACTGCATCATTCTAGAGCTCTGTACATTTAATAAATCCAGTATTTGGCCAACAGTTGTTGATTTATGTACTAAGAACAGCACACCAAAATTACACAAGAAACCACTAGGCAACTGGCTGGTCATAAAGATGACCTCTAGTTAACCTTATGATAGCCAGCCACATGGATCCCCCCCATATTTTTGGCACAGAGGAATTAACAACCAATGCCACAACTGTGGTCCCAAAGACTAGGCAGTCTTCCTGCATCTTTCATCCAAGCCATCATACAGACAGGATAACATATGTGCTCAATGGGAAAAGAACCACAGAATCATCTGGTTGGAAGAGACCTTTAGGATCATCGAGTCCAACCATTCACCCTGCACTGCCACAGTCCCTAAACCCTGTCCCTCAGCACCACATCCTTTTAAACACCACACAGCTTTTAAACCCCTCGAGGGAAGGGGATTCCACCACCTCCCTGGGCAGCCTGTCCCAATGCTTAATGATCCTCTGTGTAAAGACATTTTTCCTGATATCCAGCCTAAATTTCCCCTGGTGCAACTTAAGACCATTTCCTCTCATCCTGTCATTTGTAACATGGGAGAAGAGACCAACCACCCCTCACTGCAACTTCCTTCCAGGTAGTGCAGAGAGCAATAAGGTCTCTTCAGCCTCCTCTTCTCCAGACTAAACAACCCCAGTTCCCTTAGCTGCTCCTTGTAAATCTTGCTCTGGAGACCCTTCACCAGCTTTGTTGCCCTTCTCTGAACACTCCAGCACCTCAACGTCCTTGTATTTAGGGGCCCAAAATTAAACATGGTATTGAAGGTGTGGCCTCACCAGTGCCGAGTACAGGGGAACAAACAGCTCTTCTCAGCCATTTTCTGCAAAAATAATGTGATAGGATCATGTTTCTTATCCATGACTCTTTCTTCATCAACATCAGTCTTTCCCTTTACGGTAGCTCATCATCCTGTGAAGTTCATAAGATATATATCAGTGAGGAGCAATGAGCCACGTATTGCTTGATCCCTCCACGTTTTCTCACTGTACTTTGGTGCAAGGAGCAGTCTGTTGTAATGTGCTACACCCACGTGTGGTATTACATCAGTAATTCAAAATCCACACTGTCTGCCAACCTAATATGATCATCTGGTACACGAAAGAAGTGCCATCATGCAAGATTTTAGTGAGGCCTCATCCGAAATACTTTAATCAGGTCATTCCCGTTCAAAAAAGAAGTATTGGAACTGGGAAAGGTGCAAAGGAAGGATTTGAGGATAATCAGGAAAGTGAAGAGCACATTTTTGCTTGAGATTACAAGCTTGACTTGTTTAGTCCTGCAGACTGAAAGCCAAGAAAAGCCAGGATTGCTCTTCCAGCGCAACTGCTGGGGAGGGGGGAAAGCATGATTAAATCAAAGGACAATGACGGCTGTGGAGTAAATGGGTGTAAACTTGCCCATTAAGAAGCTTAGCCTGGAAATGTGAAGAGGATTTCTAAACAGGCTTAAACTCGAGATTGATTACTTTATGAAAGGCATTATATAAGATGTAGAAGCAGGGACAGGAGTCAGAAGCCCTTATATTCTCATACTTTGCTGGTTTTAAGCAGATCAGATAAAGGCTTCCTTCTCTCTCCCAAGCAATGCAAGAAATGGGCAGATGGGCATCCTCATGGCTCCTGCCTCCTCTAGGCATGCTCAGCTCACCCCTGCTCAAGGCCTCCAGCCACCACCTGAACCCCAGTTCCTGATTCGCGCCTTCTGCCCAGCTCCTGAGGAACAAGGAGGGCAGCCTGCACTGCCATCTAAACCACCCAAGGGTCTGTCCAGGCCCTGGCAAAAATTCTTGATTTCCTCAATAGCCTGGAAAAACGTTAACATCAGTGCAGCACACTACAAAGTCTGTAACACCACCAGGAAAGCTTACACCTTCAAACTTTGCTTCAGACTTCTTGCAGAGTGAATGCTCAGAGACATTTTACAGATTGTACACATTTTCAAGGTTTGTTTCCAAGAGCGTATGGATCAATTCAGCAATAAAAAATAATAATCTGAAAATTCAGAGTACAGTTCTGTGACACAGGATGAACTCTGTATTGCAAGGTCAGTCCAAAAACACAGGGTGACTTGGATCTTGCTTTCTTTGTCATGTAAAATGACATGGCTCAGATAATACAACTTCATTAACTGGGTAGCTGTATGAAATCAGGCAATCTTGTCATCTTCTTGTATCCAAGACCAAGCACGCAGCACCAGGTGCTGCAATTAGAATGTTATTTCATTGCAATTGTTTTTAATCTTCCAATAGTGAACAAAAGCTGATCTCATTAAAAGACAAATAGGACTAGATTACTACTTGAGTTAAAGGAAGAAACAAAATTAAAGACAAGAGAGACCACGAGTGTTTCTGGTAAAGGACCACTGCTCTTCACAGTTAGTGCTCGCGTACTGAACGCTGTTAAGCAGTGCTCAGTGTTAAGTAAGTTCAGTGATAAGCCGGAGTTAATGTATACCATCCCAATGTCTTCACTGGTTTGCTCAGACCCAGAGGAGCTGAGATTGCTGAGTAACAGAGCTCAATTATTTCTGCTGCTAATAAACCAGCCTAATAGCTGCTACATAAACCCCAAAAGGAAAAACAGTTTCCAGTCATGATGAGGATCTTCACAGGTGGCACGCAAGAGTTTGCCATGCCAGCGGCAATGCAGGGAAAACTAGGGGAAGAGTCTCTGTCTGCATTTAAAATTGCCATAGGCAAAATATAAAAATGTGGACTGTCTCATCTAGTAAACACAGGGACATCAGCACAAGAAAGATGTAGAGCAGCAAGAGTCTTGCCCAGAATCTTCAGATACCATAAGGCTACACCACTCCTGGGATATAGCCAGTCCAGGAGCTGTAGCTTCCCCATCCAGTGCACTGGAAAGATACCTGGTCATGAGACACCACAGAAATAAACATTGTCATTTAAAAAAAGCTCACTGCAGAGATTTTGCACCTTACAGACGTATTATTACACCCAAATTTCTAAACAGAAAAGTGTATCAATTACTATTTTATACACAAAACCTGCCTCAGTCCTTTAACCAAGCCCCAAACCAATGAACTACGCTTGTCCTTTCTGCAGGAGCTGACCCACTGCCTCTGACTCCCGCAAGTATTCAGGAAGATGAGTCAAGGCAGGGATGCAAGTGGCTGAAGAGCCATACGGATGCACCGTAACAAGAGCAGTGTGTCACTGTACAACAGGGAGAGAACAGCTGTGACTCATTTCATAGTCTACTGAACATGAAATGAGTTTGCTTCCATCTGTGATAAACTGTGCTACCACTTGTGATACATATTAGGCATCACTGCTATCCTGCCTTCTCATACCGTGGTAAAAATTAAAGACTAAGCAGCAGCGAGTTCTCCCATTTCTGCTGTGAGAGGCCATAACACAGTTTTGGCTGCCACTGGTCTCACTTTCAAACTCTTATGATCAGCCCTCTGAAAACAACAGAGCACCAAAAATTGGTGCATTGTTTGTCAAAATGCCCCGTTCGCGTTGACACGAAGGTTTATTCACTGCTCATTATGAGTCCCCAGCTAGGGCAGAGAGGAATGCACATTTCCAATTATCATTAAAAATATATTTTAATAGTTACTCATAACATGCATCATCTTTATAGCACCAGCTCATGAGACCTAATAGCCTGGCATTACTCAATCTTTCTTTCCAAGGGATTGTAGTAAATCTCACAGTCCCGGCAGCTGAAACACATGACCCCAAAGAGCATTTCAAAGTCAGATGTGGTTCCCTCATTATGCTCCTCTATTGACTCCTGCACAGACTGAAAATGATACAACCTCACAACTTCCCTTAGCCATCTTTTTTCTACCACGTGGACCTAGCACAGCACCAGGCCCCACGGCAATGAAAGCTGACCGAGCCTGGCAATAGTGTCAGATGGCTGGTGACCAAAGAGACACCCTTGTACGTTCATCAAGTTAGAAGCCTCCGTGTGGCTGATCTGCCATTTGAAAGTGAAAACACGATGGCATGTAAAGTCTAATGAACACACACGGATTTCAGCAAGTATTTAATGAAAGTGCCATCCAAATTAATCATGAAATTATAGCATAAATATTTTGACAGTCAAACAGTTGGCTTCATTACTACTGTCACCCTTCTTGTGACATATGCAATTATGTCATTTCATGTCATGATAGTCAAAATAAGTTTGTGTATTAGGACACAAACAGATAACAGTCTGCTTTTCTTTCCAATTCTGAATGGAAAAACCTGAAATACTGTGATTTCTAGTACAGCGCAAATTACAGTGCAAATTTCAGTTTATGGCTAACTCAAACAGTTGAATCTTGGCGAATCAGTACATTATCTACCTTTTCCTTAGGCGGCGTTCTGTTAACAGTTAGTAGAGGTGCTTTTAACAAAGAAACAAAGCTTCAACAGAAATTCTCATCAAGGTTTCAGAGGTTTGTTACCATTTGTGCTACCACCATGCCAGTAGTATAATTGTTTTATTCAAATTGCAACAGAAAAGTATCAAAATTAAAGATACAAATTACTTTTTTCTCTAGACCAGTACATTTATTAGGCCTCAGAAAGACAACCTTTAATTTTCTCTTCACTCTTGAATCAAATGCCAGAGACATGACAGATGCAGTACAGCTGTAGGAGGTCCCCAGACTGTGACACAGTTGTTTCACGGTCTACCTCAAAGCGGTACCCAAACACTGCCTCACCAGCCTTACATCTCTTCCTGAGCACAAGCATGGCTAGGCACAGAGCCAGGAGCCGCCACTGCTGCTGAAAACAGTATCATCTTTGCACATTTAATTCAGGAAAGCCAATTTTATAGTGTAGGACTGTAAGCCACAGGCTTCTGAAGTTTAACTGCAGTCTGAAAGTGATTCCTTGAGCATCTTCAGGTACATCACTGTCTTTCACCTGTCTCACACATGCGCTCACTTTTCCTCACAATTTCATCTTGGTGCCTTTTACAGCTAGCCATTAAAGTGAAATTTCATATAACCAAATGCAAACACTTTCACAATAATAAGCATTATGCCACACAAATCTTTTTAAATAGGTGAAGAGACATTAGATCAAGCCTGCATCCTGCTTTTGTATAACACTGTACTAGTTTCTCAGGAATCAGAAGGGTTGAATTTCACCAAGCATTGTTAAAAGTAATTTTAAAAGGAAAAACAAATAAGCAAAAACGTAGGAGTCAAATATTGTGAAAGTTTTTTATACATTTAAGAAAACCACCACTCTTGGGGGCATAAAAAAAAAAAACAAACCAGCAGCCCAAACACCAAAATGGGGCTCCCTAAGAGCACTAAACCCCAACGCAGGTGCAGTTTCCTGCCAAAGGACAGGACATGGCAGTGCTTGCAGAGAGGAGAAACAAAAGCCCAGGAAACCCACTTCTTTGTTTCCCCATTTAAGCAGGTTATAACCCTAACAGACAGTGACACAGTGATGAAACATACCTTTTATTTTTTAGCATTTTTCTGGGAACATTTTTACTTCGAAATTTCTTAGCTACACAGGCAAAGCGTAAGCTTTCAAGCTTGGTTTGGAAATAGGGTGAAGCCCTGCCTCTGGGAAGGAGCAACTTCCCTCAGGGAAATCCTGCTGCAGCTTTGCCTGCTTCAGAGGCCAAAAATTTTCTCTGAAGAAATTATTTTTATGAGCCACCGATGATTAATCCTTGGCAGAGTGATTTAACTTTAGTCAGCAAAGCTGACAAAAAAAAAAATCAACCTGGTCTTTCCATCATTTTGATGGCAGAACTGAATAGCCACTTGTTAGCAAGTCCCCTCCAGAGCATTGCTGGGTGCAAGGAACCTTACAAATACAATTTACCAAGGACACGCTAACACTGGCAGTAAAAAGCTCGTTAAGGGAAGCAGCTACCATTATTAGACAGGTAATCCCACCTTCAGGATTTTCTACAGCACAAAGCTCCTACTACTCAGCTCATCTCCAAGGGTAAAATTACCTTCTGGTAATGAAGTGCAGTCGTATGGGGAAAACTTCTGGGAAAGCTTCAGTTTCATACAAATCAGTTAAATGCTGAAGGCTTTACATGTGCTAAAAGGCTTTAAAAGACCATGTCATTTTGTCAGCAGGCTATTTAGCAGCAAACATTTGCTGTATAAAAATCTTTATCTGATTCGGTCTTTTATTACCTTTGTCACCACTCTAGAGAAATGAGATGAACTAATACCATCACAGTTGCTGTTTTACAAATGTAAAATAAATGCCTGAAATTTGCAAACCTTCACAAAACCCGGTCTATTCTGACTTTGGCAAATCTCATTAGAAGCCGTGTGAGGGCATGGTAATTATCTCATTTTTCTTCAGCTAAAATTATTTAAATATAGAAAGGATCGTTTGCTGAGAAGGACTAGCAGCGCTAAAGACAGCATGTCAAAGATAATGACTTGCGCAGCTAATCCCTGTGCATCACACTGCATATTCACCCCTCGATATAGTAAGATCTGTGTTTCTCTAAATAAGAATTCATCAACACTAGTATCATTGGCAGAAAGAGGACAGGGAATGTAAATCTTGTAAATAGGCTTTATAAATAATATCAGTAAAGTTTTTTTCTTTCCATCTAGCTTCCATTCCAAAATCCATTTGTCACAAAGGCAGTAATGCTGGCATTCAACAGCACAGATGGTATTTAAAAAACCCACCGCCTCCAAACAAAAGACACATGCCTGAGGAAGCCTGTTCACCACTGCAACCTTCCTAATCTCAAAAATTTTGGGAAACCTCAGTATCCCTAGGTGATGCATGGCGTTCCCAAAGTGGACTTTCAAACATCTTTGGTGGGTGCACGATTAACACGTGTCTACAGAGATGCTGATCTACAATATAGCCCCCAGATTCAAGCTGGCTCAGCGGCAGCTCACAAGCACTGTGCATTCAGGTCAGCATACACTAAGACACAGCTCTCTCTTCAGATAAAGCTCTCTCCAAATCTTTGTGCTTCCCAGCACATTGCCCTGCTATAATCCACCTGCAGGGGATAAGCCAGAAGGCCTCATTTTTTCACTTACAATTGAGGGATCAGTCTCTAGTGTTTGGTGGTGAAATGAGAACCTACACCTTCCTTCTTCCTTCCCAGTTATCTTTGGCTGGGCTTGCAATGCCCTTTCTTCTCCTGGGGGAGGGGGAGAAGAGTGAGATCCCTACAGAAGTTCTCCTAGCAGGATGGCATCCACACCTGCTGTCCCCTGAGGGACTAGGACAGGTCTGCATGGTTGCCTCAGGAGCCCCTTCCACAGTGAGTCTGCTGCTGCCCAAATACACCAGTGTACCCACATGTCCAGTGGCCACTGTGTAGTATTCATGGTGAATGCCATGCAGGACCCAGCGAGTAGAGAAAAGGAGGCAAGAGCATTCAGACGGCGAAGGGCAGTCAGGTTTCTATCAGAGGTTCCCCATCCTTGTTCTAGAGCTTCTTGTAACAGCATTGTACTTCCACGCACTGCATGAACCTCAATCCATGTATCCTTCTTCCTAACGGAAATTGCAAGTCTGTTAGAATCCTATCAATAAAGGGAAAGAAACTGTTTGCTGAGGTTAAGGACATGAGTCAGAAGACCGCTGCTCAAGTTTAAATGTTTGCTAATACCAGTATTTCAGGTGCTGTAGCAGTCTATTAGAGCAGTAATATGGAGCACCGCTGCTTAGAGTAATAAACCAGAAAAGTTTCAAATACGACATAAACGTGAGACTATAAGACTAGAACAGATCTTGGAACTTGCGCCTCAGACTATCAGACAAACCTGTCCTACAGTCTCCTTTAATATGGCTACTTAATTCCTTAAACTCAGTCTAATACAGGATGGTCTAATTTTGTAAGAATTTTGGAAAACTGGGAGGGTGGATTTTGAAATAGCAGAAGAATCCAAAGTGATTTGAAGATACATTTTACTATGTGATTTGTTATGATTTTCTATAACTCATCTTTAATTCCCTTGTTTAATTGCTTTCAGGTAAGGACTGAAATCCATCAGATGGGTCCTCTGTAAAATACTTGTTAACTTCAGAGGACAGGTGGGGGGGTTTAACCCACTTTATGCTTCACATATATTAACAATTTACTACTCTTAGGATAAATGCCTACTCATAGTTTTGCCATACCATGAGCTAACAAATGGAAATTAACACAAATGATCTATCACCACCTCAGTGCAACCACCAATCAACTCTGGAACTGCTCTGCCAACTCAAAGCAGGAAAGCATGTAGGCCCAAGTGCTTTACTGCATGATAAGGAGTGAAAAAATACTTAAGTCACATTTTCCACTTCAGAATTAAAAAAAAAAATTAATAGCTTATACTCCTTAAAACTCCAGAGGTCATCCAATCTTCCAAGTCCCCCATCGCCCAAAAAGTAAGAGAAGGGAAAGAATGATATTTTTCTTGCTATAAATTATCATAGAAGTAGTATATCCTGGCAAAACATTTTTTTTTTTAAACTACTGTACTTTCAGATGAAGACTACACTGTATTATACCCAAAAGCAAATATAAACATCAGAGAAAACTTAAGACTGCTGAAGTTAAATTTAAATATTTTTCTGTTTAACCCTCAACATTTACTTTTTCTTGTAACTGTTTTATTTCTAGTTTTGAGGAACCACAGCAAAAATGAGCATTTAAATATGAGCTTGAAATTGCATTTCATTACATTTTATTCTTTGCTGGGAATGGAATTACTTCTCCATTAACTGCACATCTCAGTTACTGACAGCCCATTCTCAGCATCCTGATTTACTGCTAATAACACAGCTTAAACATTGGCTAAGTAATCAGCACAACAGCTTCATTCAAAACATCAACTCCTTATCACTACATTTTTTTTTAAAAAAGGAACACATAATTAGTTAAAAAAAACCAACACAAAAAACCCCTCACTCCTCCCTCAGGTTTCCTTGCTGCATTTAGCACAACGATCAACAGCACGCTGATGCCTTTGTGAAATCATCCTTCAGGACAGCAACAGATAAAGCCATCATAAATTCTAAATATAGCCTTCTAGATAGAAAAAGTTAAACACTAGTGTATAGAATTAAATAATTATACAATTATTATTATGCATATTCTTACAAATCAATAGTAGGTATTTTACTCCGCATCAGGACAGCTGGAAGAAGTACATTTTTAAAAGCAAGAAAACTCGAAGTAATGAAACAGCCAATCTGCATCACACTTAGTGGACACCGCTGAGAATAACAAACACTTGCCATTTATTAGCCCACATTAACACACATCTTTTCTACTCTATGGCTAGGTGGAAACCACATTGTTATTATGCAGTAGCTGTTACTTAGCTCCTACTTTTCAAATTAGTTTAAAGTGTCATCGCAGAGGAACAGGCCTGTGCAAATACTACAACCCTTAGTTGACGTGGATTTAGTCATCTTTGTTTCCTGCATGTCAGGGGAGCACTAAGGAAGAGATAGCAAAGGATCAACCAAAGGATGGATTCAAGCTGAACAGCCAGGTGATTCATGAACTTTCCAGAGTAAAAGAATGGTTTACAAGCAGAATAAAAGGCCCCCAACGAACAGATGAGGGATTTTCTCCTAGCAATTTCACTGCTTATATAGCGTTACATATGCCTCAGTTTCATGAAATGAGTAATGAAGACGCATGAGGGAGAACTGAGAGCTTTCGGTTCAGTGCCGGTTGACAGAAGATGCTCACACACAATAGTAGTGGTTCGGCGAAAACAACCTGCCTGTTTCACCCCAGGCATAGGAACAAGAGGCAAGCAAAGATGGGGGAAACATGTCCACTCACCAGCTGAGCTTTACATTGGGTTACAGTGCAATGACTGTGAACCAGCAATACACATGTAGGTCTGGCCTCCTGGAGTCCCAAATGGACAAAATCTTCTGTATCGGGAAAGCTTGCACAGATGTTGCATTTAAGTGGTAAATGGCAACATCCATTCTTCCCCATGCAGCACGGTAAAGAGGAGAAAACCAGAAATCCTGCTCTACCTCCAGAGGGACACCTGTGGCAGTGCGACATCAGCCACACACACCTAGAGACCACATCTGAAACTTCTGAACTGGCCAGAGGCAAAGTCTGTGCCACACTGGCCCAGCACATACAAAACTGAGAAGTTTGGGGATCTTTCTTAGCCCTGCCCAGCCTACTTAGGGCTTCAGTGAATGAAAGATTAGAAGTCCCTGCTCTTGGTGTTGCTCAGCAGAGAGATTTGGCTGCCTGGGATTAGCATGTAGCCACCAGCCCAGTGACAGCAGGCTCAACACAAACAACAGCAACAACAAGAGAGGCTTTTAAATGAGTCTGCATCAAAACCTTTCAAGAAGCTTCTTTCATGACGGTTTTAAAATCAATAGAACAGCTCTTGCTGTAATTACTCACTGACAGTTCAGGACAGAAGTACAGGCTGCAATGGGAAGACAGGAAGAAGGCCAAATTCATTCCTGTTGTAAGCAAAGAGGTTGTACAGAGGATGACAAAACCATGGCCTCTCCCTGCATGCCTGACAATGACTCACAGTGCTCGAAGATCACTGCAGCAGATCACTCGGACGAGACCATGCTGAGATTCAGGCATCTGAATTAATCAATAGAGACAGAGAAAACCTGAATTGTACCATTTATACATTTTGTGATTTACTTATTCTTTTAAAGAATAGTTGCAGCCTTAATGGGATATTTTCAATTAATTCAAATGTTTTCTGAACTTCTTGTTCTGATTTTCTGATATAACTCATTTACAGCTGAGGGAAGCCTCCACTTACAAGGTCACAGCTCTCCTCTTTGTTGGAGTTAATAGTAATTCCTACCACTAACATTCAAGCTGTCAGTTAGGCAGACATTTGCTATAAACATCTTCATTTCCTTTCATTTCTGCAGACACCTTTCAACAGCACCACCTCTCAATTCATAAGCCATAATAGTGCTGCTACTGTAGAGCAACATCTCTCCAGACAGACTCGCATAAAATTAAATGCCCATTTAGCAGCTTACAAGCCTTACAGCAGCTGGCTTATTTTCCTTCTTTATTGTAACAGGCCCAGCAAGAAGAGCAGACTACTACAGCATCGTGTAACACGGCTTCTCTATCAACCCAGTGGCATAAAATTAAATGACTCTCTGAAAGATGAAGTAAAATGCTCATTTATACCTGACAGTTTTGTGCAGCTACTAGGCAATAACCTGCTGCAGACAGATGTCTAAAATCAGGACAGCTCAACTTGCCAAGAGTTAACCTGTTCACGTAGCGGGGCCTAAGCCTCTCTTCTCTTGCTTAAGGACTGTTTAATTATGTATGCCAAGTGCAATAGCTCCAGCAGGAGAGATTAAAACAGACTCTCGCAGCCTAAAATGAGGACATTTAACCAGAACACTGCGAGGCTGTGGACTAAAGTCTCCCATGTTCAGGGAGGAATTCCCCAAGAAAATAAAATAAAATAAAAAACCAAATCTGAAGGGTCTCAGTTACACAGTGAAGTGAGGTTTCAAAACAGCTTTCATATGAAACAGGATTATCTGTTCCTGAACATCTCGTGAAGTGCTTAAAAAGTGCTCGTATGCTTTTGAAGTACCAAAGAGGGTATGCGGCATGCACATTGAGTGATATTTTTCACTTGCACAGAAATAATAAGGTTCTTTAACTTAAAATTGATTTTCACAGCGAACAAAAGTGCTCAGAGCCAACCATTTGGGATGCTTCATGGCACCTCTCATCATTTATTCCATCAGCGGTTTGTCCTCAATACATAATGATTAAGAATACTTTTTGCAACACTCTCAACATAATCCACAAGTAATAGAAGACAACCTTATGTTACCTATTTTTATTTCTGTGTAATCTACATTTAGCACATTCCCTTGACCAAGGCACCTGAATCCTGTCCACCTTTCTCCAGCCTAATCAGGACTGTTTAAACATTCAAAGCTTCTGAGCAGTTTGATAGTTAATATTTAGGGGGCGGGGGGGGGAGGAGGGGCAGTGGATACCTCCACGCAACAACAAAACCCAAGCCCATCAGCAGTGAGCAGCACTGAGGCAGTCTGCGGGAGAAACCTGCTCCCTCTCCATCCACAGAGCAGACCGAGGCCTCACAGAGCCACTGAAGAGCAGAAGACCGCTACCCTGAACTCAGTGTATGGGGTTACCATGTTCTGGCTGATGCTGCAAGCCCTGGATGATGATGGGAAATCAGCAATAACATGGCACAGCATTTTCTGCTTGTGCTGCTCTTCCTTTATCTGACTGCTGTAGCGTTTTCTTTTACAAGTACTGTAGCAACACATTTGTACCAAGCTGAAACAATCATGCATATGAATGTGCAGTTCTCTGCAGAAGATACCAAAAATTATATCTGGACTGTTTTACTATTCCAGGCAAAATTTGGTTAAGGAAAATTAAATTTTATATAAACTGACATCAAAACCAATTTATGTGGTGGTGCAATCAGATAATGAAGGAGAAAAAACAAAATATTGTAACAAAACATAACAAGTTCATGAAGTCATTCTTCCCATGCCCCTTTACAGTCTCCCAGAAGACAAGAACAAGCAGCTCTAGATAAAGACCTCCTTTTTTCCACGCTTTCTACCCATCACATTAAATTTCAGAGAGAGAGAAAGCATCTACAATTTTATTTTACAAGCCCTTTGGAAAAATAAGATACATTTCTCAAGCAACAGGAACTCTTCAAGCCTCTTTCATATCTTTTCTCTCGCGAGCACATGCCTTCAGGGAGCTCTCCCCACCTCGTGCCCCCCTTTTAAGCCTGAGTACCAATTTAAAAATCAGGAACTCCAGGTTGACAAGCAGCAGATTCCCAGAAGCCCAGGGTATATTAACATGAAGCTCTCCAGAAAGGTCTCAGAATTTTCCAACCCAGTTATTTTATTTTCTGTAATTTAAGGTGAAACTGTTACAACTAGAACACATGGACTAAGTGGACAGGGCACTTGCAGCAACTTTCACTAGACTCTGTTAGCTCCATACTAAAAGCTGCATTTTCCAAACCCTGTTCACTGCAGGGATTCTATTAAAAATTTAAACAACAAAAATATAAAACACTGCACAGAGCTAGTGTAAAAATTATGGTAATGGAACATATGAGCTCATTTCATGTAACTTTTCAATAAACATAAAATTCTAAAAAGCAAACTATTAGCAAAGCAACAAAATACTTGCATGGACCCTCTCCGTAACACAATGCAGTTTACTGCATTCTGGTCTGTCCTTTTTTGAGCACCGTTTTAAGCACTCAAGAGCAACATGCAGCTGACCAAGCACCTCAGTTCCCTGAACATTCAACTACAGTTTTCTTCTTCTGAACATCCAAGCAGTTAAGGCTGCTGACTTTTACATACACAGAAAGGAAAAAATCAGAGCTATATACATCAAAAGTTATTGAAATTACAGCTGGGTTCATTTCTGCCTCACCATCGATGAGACACGATGCTTCTTGACCGCACCAGCCCCTTGCAGCTGGGTGCTCAATCTCACATCTGCCTGCACACAGCGAGCCCATACGATAGAGGACGCTCCCATCAGTGAACGCATTAACACCATGAGCTGCTCACTGATCCCTAGCAGCAAATATTCAGAGAGCTCTGGGCAACCCAGTTTTCTGTCAGGCAGAAAAGCTGCCAAGCTTAGACAGCATTGCATGCTCTGTCATAAAGGGCATACCTTACTCGAAACATTTAGAAGTGCTAACTGCTGCAGTCCAAAGAAGAACAGAGTGCCATTTCTTCAGAGTACACTTCAGAGTTTCACTTCTGAGCATATTATTAAATGCCAGCAAGTTTAATTTATATCTGATATAGAAGTATCTAGCCAGGCTCTTAAAAAGACAGGTTTGTATTGTTTCCTAAGAACATAACTATGCTACTTGCAATATAAAACCATTTCTACACTTGCTTCATGGTTTTGTGCTCAGATCTGTATCTGAATTCAATAGGTCAGCTCTGGAAAGTAGTGTAAAGTGCTGTTCATGCTTACTCCTATTCAAACTGCGCATTCCCTCCGAAGGACATGTCTCTCACAACAACGAATGCTGTGGCAATTCAGTAAAAGAGCAAATGGCAAGAATTAGCAGTACATAAAAACAGTTCTCAATAGTGAAAATCTCTCAATGTTTTACACTTACTCTATGGACTAGGGAAACAGAAAGAAAACAGGTGAAATAACTTCTAAAGATGTCTCAGCTAGTCAATGGCAGAGCCAGTGACAATAAAAATGTAAGCCTGATGACTCCTTTTCCAGCATTCAAGCAATCATGTTTGTGCCTAATAAGCACTAATGTGAGCAATTTCTTTTTTATCCTTTATTCCGCAACCAACATAATCAGAACCAACCTGAAAAGCTCAGGCTAAAGGACAACAGTAAGTTAAGAGTAAAGAACATTTGTACAGCAGACTGGTTCTTTTTTTCCAACACTGAAGAGCACTTAACTGCACGAGCTCATAAAAGATGTCTCCAGGAACAAGGTACATCAGAACTTCTGGAAAAGATAGCACACAAACAAGAAGGAAAATAAATGGAAAAGTGAAAGGTTTTGACTAACTTGTTTTGTGGTTTTGCTGGCTGTTGTTTTCTGTTTTATGAGAGATCCTTCTCTTGTAAAGAGCCCTTGAAGGTAAGAAAGCCCAAACAGTCTTCTCTCTGCATTAGCTTACAGGACAAAACAGGAAAACTGTGGAAAATGTAATTTTGTAAGCTTGAGCTGGCAACAGTTACATCTGACAGTGCATCCACTTGTTTCCGTGTCACTTGAGTCTGTCTCACTAAACCCTACAACAGAAGGTCCAAAGAATCTCAGCTCATCACAGAAAGGGCACTTCCAACGTACAAGTGTGCCCTGCTGCAGTTTCCTGACTTAGCTCTCCTGGCAATGAGAGTCCAGTTAAAAGGATCTTAAAGGTTAATAAACAGAGGCTGATCAGCCCATCATAAAAGTTCACCATTTCTAGACAACGACAAAGGAGACAGAAGACAATTTAGATGTACGTTAGCAGGTCTTGCAACATCATAAATACTTTCTTCATTTCATCACCGAAGTGTGACTACTGGACTGTGTTAAACACGGAGAAGCATGTCAAATGCCTCGCCTTAACATTTGGGATTGCTACATCCTTACTGGGACACTAGTGCTCCTAAGATGTTATACTTGGCAGTTCAGGTTAACGTGTTCTTATCATTACAAAGGCGTTCCATTTCCTGGACAAGAACAAGAAAAATCAGGAAATATTTATCTAAAAGTTGGAACTCACATATTAAAGATGGTGGATATGGCAAAACCTTACACGCATTTTTTCAGCCATTTGTAATATACAAAAGCTGTTTTGTTTACTCAGTACAATACACGGTAGACAGCAAATTGCCAAAGTTCATTCGGTCTTATGCCTGTCCTTTCAATTCTTCCATCCGCATGGATAGAACTAAACCACATATCATCTGTTCAGATCTTCATCTAGAACTACTCAGCAGTCCTTTAAGTCCCTCCTGTGTAGCACCATAAATACAATCATCTTTGTGTAGAATTTTCCCCAGCACTGAGAAGAAGCACTTTGCCATTGGCACGTTTTATTTCCTTTAACATACTGTCCTGGTTTGAGTTAGAACAGAACTCGTTCTGTTCAGTGACTTTACTTTCCAGCTCAGCCTCTTCTAACCAACTGCACTTCCTGAAGTTAACGGTGTATTTCTGCAGACAGTGTCTGCCTCTAGCAGTGACAACGCTTGGTGTTTCCAGTTACCGCCAGGGACTGGGGTGCAGAAAGGCTCTGGCTTATTCTTGCTCCTTTGCAGACCAAGGTCACTGCTCAATCCTGTGTGCCACGGTGGGGGTGCAGCAAGTGAGAGGCTGCACCTGCGGGGAGGAGCGGACAGGACAGGTGACCCTACGCTGACCAACAAGGTGTTCCATCCCATTGCGTCATAGTCCGTATGAAGCTGAGGGATCACAGAGGTCTCATTCTCTTGCCTCCTCTTCAACAGTCAGTGTCTGAGGGGGATTCTGTCTGTTCTGCCTTCGAACCCAATCCATTCATTCTTGAATCCAGTTCCTGAATCCAGCTCCTGAATCCGATTCTCATCTGCTGCTGAGTCCAGGCTGGGCCTTGCCAGAATTGGCCAGTGTCTGCCCCAGCATCAGTGGTGACAGTGACGTGGCTGCCATCAGGGGGGTTGGGTTTGGTATTGTGTATATTTTATTTTATTATTATCATCATTAATTCGGTTTTAAGGTTTTTTTTCCAATCTACAAGTCTCTCTCCTTTATTCCTTCTCTCTTTACCCTCCTTGGGAAGCAAAGGAAGAAGGAGGGGAGTAATAGAGAACGTCTGTTATTTGTCTACTGGGCAGCACCGCTCCAACCCTTGACACAGATTTTGGTTTAGCATCCAAATTGATGTTTTGACAAAAATCTCAGCCCTCTCAACTGCCCATTCACCCCAGTTTCTATTTCTGAGGCCAATTCCACACAGCTGTATCGTAAGTTGAATTAAGATCCTATTATGTCACAGTTGCATTTACGAACCCTAGTACTGTCCCAGAAAAAGAGCCTAACACTGCCTTCTTATAACACTAAAGTAACAATCTACTTCATTTTGGTTTGTTTTTTTTTAAAATATATATATATATATATGATTCATAGGTAGACACTGGCTGGAGGGAACAAGAGCATAAAATCAGCACTGCTCACACACAGTACTGCTTTTGTAATAGGATTGAGCTACTATGTATAAAACTGAACTTTGAAACATTTTTTCCTGCATTTATTGCTATGAATATGACTTGGAAAACACAAACCATACTTAAAATACCATAGCAGAGTCATGCTTAGTAGCAATTCTAAGCCAAACCTATGATAACTGTGAATAATGCAAATCCATCCTGACACAGCACTGAAATCTACAGATAATTTACATGTTCCCAGCACTTCACCACTGCTTTGGCGAACATATAGAAAGGCACTTCGGGCAGTACTGACACCTGGACATCCTCTCAGACCAAGAGGCTCCAAGACGTATTCCCCAGAACAGAAGCAACAGTGCCCTTGAACATTAACCAGAAAAATCCAGTTTTCTTCTGAGGCACACATAAATTGTAAACACAATAAATCGCAGCAGAACAAGAAAAT
Source organism: Buceros rhinoceros silvestris (assembly GCF_000710305.1). Lineage (NCBI taxonomy): Eukaryota > Metazoa > Chordata > Aves > Bucerotiformes > Bucerotidae > Buceros > Buceros rhinoceros. The sequence goes on along the minus strand of NW_010411010.1, from coordinate 39,468 downwards.
AAGAGCATGCAAAGATCACAGCGTAACAGAGTTTTGGACTTAGCAGCACACGTGGGTTTCCAATCATCGTGATACTGCCTGTAGCAGAATTCCTGATATGCTGCATCTCAGTGCTACTGCACCCAGCTCCAGCCTGATGCATAAGGGCTCTGCTGCAGAAAGAATCAAACCACTAAATTTTAGAAGCCTTGATACTACAAATGTCCGTTTGAACCTTTCAGGATAGATCCATTACTAGTTAAAATGCACCACAGTTCACTTTTTTTTTTTTTTTTTTTTTTTACACAACTTTGATACAAAATTTATTTTTGTTTCATTATATTTTATTTGTATTATTCCAACATTTAGCACTAATTGTCACTGCAATTTAAAAAATATGTAAAATAACTATTTTATATTACATGATCACTCTTTCACGGGCACCCCGTTGTCGTGGGGAAGGAGCTTGCGTGCCCTTGTGAGCTTGAGAGCTGTGCTGGTGGTGGCATGTGCCTCCGGTGGGGTCTCCCAGCCCAGACAGGTCTTGGCTGAAGGGTCAGACAAAGTGTGTCCATGGGCAGGATGAGCTCACTAGCCTTCGGGCAACCATCCTAGGAGAAGGACAACTCTGACTCCAAACCCGGGCAGATGGAGCTCATTTAGCCTTGTAAGGCTCCATCTAAGAGAAGGACACTCTAACCAAACCTACAACCTGAGGACTTCACTGTCACCGTCCAAGCTTGCTGGGCCCTGGCAGATGAACTCAGGTGTAAAGGGTGGGGCCAGTTCCGCGCACGCTGCGCATCACCTAAAAAATCCACTGCACAGCCCCCAAGGGTTACTCACACTTGCAAAGCCCTGTAGCGACAGGCAAGGGATGAAACAGCAGGTGAAAAGGTCCAAGACCTTCCACTGTGCCTTTTGCAACCGGACTTGCCTCTCCCGCATTGGCCTTTCCAGCCATCAGCGTGCTTGCAGTGAGCGTGGGTAAAGCCCTTCCCAAATCTTAGTGAAGCCAAGCCATGATGATGATGATGATTATATGATCAGGCTAACAAATGGTAAACTTTGAAATTGAATGCGCTAGTGTTGTCAGAAGGAAGTATTATGTCATGTTCAAACTAAATTTCCCAGAGAATCAATGTGAAAGGAAACAAATTCCCATAAAAAAGAAGAGGTTTGGGAAGCAGCATTTCCAATTCTCTAGCCTTCATGGGATGGCTGGCCACCACTATGTCCTTCCACACAGAAAAACAGAGATACACGTGCATCCAGGAAAGCAGAAAACAAAGCTGCCCTTTATCTTTTTAATACAATGTTCAGTAAATAAAGATACCCATAAAGACCTGACTAAGTACTCCAAGTCTGTAAGTTGTAAGATTTCTACTGTTCAAAATAAGTGAAAACTTTTAAAGCCTCATGGAAATAACCAGGGCAATAGTATTTTGGACAAAACATTCCTGGCTGCCTGGAGGTCAACATGGGTGTGTATAGAGTCAGTTAAACATGGCATTAAGGCTAATGAGAACAAAGAGTGAGTTGGACTCAAAGACGGCTGAGTCGATTTGTAGTTGCTGAATTTTTCTTTTACAGAAAGTTCCGCAGGCTTAAGGTACTGCACATAGTGGCAAACCAGGATTCATAAAAGTATTTGAGCACCTAGTTAACATTAATGATTTCATTAACAACATTTTAATAGTATAATTTCTGTCAAAAGAGCATTTCACAGATCCATTCCCAAAAAACGCTTCAAATTTTTGTAGATGGTTCCAGAATAAGCTTTCTTGGCCTCAATCTCATCCAAAAAAAGGGGACAAAAAAAAATGCTCTAACAATTCAAACAGGTCAGCAGCTTAGGTAAATGCGAGTCTGGTACCCATGTCAGAAGGCCACCATAAAACAAAACAACTTTACCCAGTATGTAACAGAAGCCTGAGAGTTTTCAGATCTTAACAATGAGAAGAGTGGGAAGGACCACAGATGAGCCAGGCGATAGCTGCTGGCTAACCTCTGCCCTGCAGGAAAGCACTGCGCTCATACTGTTCAAGAGAGCTACACTCTGCTCAACAGAAATAAAGCATGTTAAAACATAATTAAACAGAATGAAGAAGAAAAGAAAAAGAAGAAATGCCTCCAAACACCGAACTGGTTCTCCTTACAAGACAAATGGAAGGATTCAATGAGGGCTGATGGTTTGACTCATAAAACATTCCAGTGCCTCAGATGTTGCACGCCTCTCAAACAGCCCATGCGCGTGTGGTGGGGCCTGAAGACATGGTAAGGTAGTGAATGACAAGCTGAGGAGCAACTTTACAGCTCACTGCTTTTTCTTAACCCATTTCCAAGGATACTCAAAGATGAACATATGCTTTTAAAGGGAAGTAAGTTAGCATGTTTACAAAGGCTCGTTTCACACTGCCCCTCTGTAAACTCACAGCTCACCACACTGCACTGGGTATTACCTTGCCTGTGAAGACGATCCCAAAGCACCAAGACCAAATAGCACCAGAGCATACAGGAAGAGTTCTTAAACACTGTATCTTTTCTTCTGGAAGCTTATTTGCATGGTTGAGTATTTCTTGTGAGAGTCATCATATGAAGCCGTTGACACAGAGCAGATGTACACAATTGCTACAGCTCAGAAATAGCCCCTCTTACTTCCACCCCATCTAACCCAGCTTCACGGTAAGCAGAGGTATGAAAAGGTATAAAGATGATACTCTACAGGTATTAAACTTCAGGTATTTTGGGGGTCTCCAATGTAAGGGCAAAGGAGCAAAATAGGAACAATATCTTCAACCTTTTTAAAGTAGAAAAAAAATCATAGTGATCTCAACGTATCTCCAGTACTAACAGCAAGCAAGAAGTGACAGAAAAAAAAAAGAGAGGCAATAATGGTGTGACAAGTCCAACTCCTTTAAGTCTTAATAACAACCAGTGTACTTCAGCTGTGTAGGAAGTGGTCTTTCATACCCTTCTTTCTGACAGTCCAAGGAATGAAAATATTATCATCTACCAAACCTACCCTTAAATAAGGAAATGCCACCGTGCCAAAGACAAACAACAGAAACCACGGATATCCCATACTGTAGTCAATAAATACAAATAAGCACAGAAACATGTTGTTCTGCATATATACGCATAAGCCTGTCGTACTTAGGGATATATACATGTCAGAGTACCTCATCAGAGGAAGGAAAAAAATGTAACTTAAGATAGGTTTCATTATTGGTTAGATTGCATCTCTGCAAACCACAGTCTTGAGAAAGCCCCTAACAACTTTAACACAAAAACATTTTTGAATAAAGTAGTGTTAACTTTACAGTAGTCAAAACCATCTAAACCTGAGTCTTGTTTACACAGATTTCATGGGGAAATTAGCCTACATTTGAAGCATAAGTAATCAGTAAATCTTGCAACTTACTAAGCATCCTCATCCTCATATCTCATCCTTAGCAGGTTATGCAGAGGTCAGCAGACATCAGCAGTGCATCTTCGGTGTTACAAGAAAATCATCAGTTATTTCTCTCTGAATAGATGATAGCTTCACATCAGTCACCCATAAGGTTTGACTGGCAGTTAGCAGGCAGAGCCCAGCACTTGACATAGTGCCAATGAACTCAACTGCTGCATCCTCTAGAGAACATCACATTTCTACGGCTAGTCAGGTCACAGCCTTTGGGGGAGCAACCCACCCCCAAACTGAGAAGTACTTGAGATGCGTTTTTAGCATATCTGCTCCTACCCATAATACTACAAACAATATCAATGGTGCTCAAGACACAAAAAGCCTAAAGCACTAATACACACTCACTGAAGCAAAAAACACATGTAAGCAGTGTCTTGCACCATTAACTAAAAGTCTGAAATAAATCACTTTTCTCTTGGTCAAAGTAATTAAAATGCCTCTTCAGAAGAGCATACTGACAACACCAGATGAATAAAGCCACTGCCAATGCACACTGCATTTCTGTTGTGATGATGGCTGGGCTTAGGTTCTTTGGTGCGGTACAAACATGAAAACAGGAAAAGCGTTTAACAGAATTACATGTATAGAAAATTCATACTTTGAGATCATTTATTTCTCTTTCCGTATTTCATAGATACATTTTGTATGAAGTAGAAAGAAGTTTTCAAAAAGAGTCTAAGAACTTACCTACTTAGCAAAAAAATCCAGAAAATTGGTTTTCAAATGGTAGTCCTTTTCATATTGACACTCTTGTTCCGCACTAACTTCTTCATCTAAGATGAGTTTATCCAATTTGCAATTGGATCATATGAAATTACAGAAATGAAGCATAAATACCTAGGTTGGGAATAATCATAAAATAGATACCAGGATTTAAATTGTCAGCCAGAATTCTTAATATCTTTGTTACACTTTTATTGTGAAGGCGAGGCCCCTTGGTTTTAGCATTCTGAATATCGTGGAAAATTAAAGGATTATCTTTAGAACCAGTTTCTCAGAGTTGAGAGAAAACTGATGGGAGCACTTTTGGTAAAGCGGGTAGGCTGGAAAATGTTGCAGAGGACTATACATGGGGAGTGACAGACCTCCACTTATATGCTCATCCACACCAGCTGAAAGTAAATGAGAAAGGAAACATTTCTGATTTAGTACCAACTGCACTTTACAGAAGTTAGAGCCATCCGAAAGTTGTCCTCTCTAAGCAATATACATGCTTCACACAACTTTGCTGTCCTGAAGACCACAATGAGAATGATCCCCACCTCCATGCCATTTAAAACTGGCAAGTAGTGAAGCTACTAAGAGCTCTTATCAAGGATATCTGCAGATAATCACTCAAGCAGTAGCGCCATGCTAATGCAACCCAAGGCACTGTTCAAGTCATTCTGGTCCCAGGAATCATACTCATTTACGGTACCAGTCACTAAGGGTCAAACAAGAAGTAAACACATATAAAGAAAGAGGATCTTTACAGATGAGCAAACAGCATAGGTTAGCGTGAATATCAGATGTTGTAGCAAGCCACAACACTGAAACTTCTTCAGCCTCTCCATGTTCATACTGTATTTCCACTATAAGAGCTTTAATTATCATAAGTTAATCACATCCCTGAGGCATTACAGGGCAGCAGGCAATGGCAGTTGCCTCTAATCCCTCTGGGGTGTAATTATTTCATAACCATTACACTTCAGGGTTACCTGATTACCATTATGGAAAATTTTTTCTTCTCCTTTCTCAACCCAAGCCTTTTAAAATTAAATACATATCTGACCTATTTTACACAATCCCTGGTTTTTCCCTTAACATGCGGTACAGGACTTTGTTCTTTTCTTAAAGACAAGGAGTCTTTAAGTAGGAGGCGGCTAACTTTTTTTTTTTTCTGTCCTGACTTCATGGCATATCCAGCACAGTGTAAACTACTTGGAGGAAGTATTTTCAATGCTGACAGACTGGATTTGAATAGAGATTATTCATTGCTTGATTTACGAAGAATTGTGATCCTCAGCTTCAAATAAGAGTTTATAAAATACTTATTACTGTAAGAAACCAGGGTCAAATACATGTAGACATTTTCAGCTACAGCATATCACCTTTCTGGTGGAAGGGATTTTTGACAAGATGATGTGTTCTTTTCAAATTGCTTCCATATAATAAGATAAAATAGGATGTGGATCAACATGAACTTTTTTCCATCATGAAGTCCTCTTTGCTTTGTCTATCTCCAATCTCAAAATTCTGAAGGAAGAGTCACCAAAGGAAACATAAACAAAAGAAATTTTATTTGAGCAAACAGATCTGTTTTTACAGACTGTCAATCACAGACGAAAATGCCTTTCCTTCCCATGAAAGACCAGGTTAGGAGTGTAGGG